>NW_022302885.1:0-1141 GCF_002776525.5 Piliocolobus tephrosceles | reverse complement strand
CTCACTGAATTTGCCAGAGATGGTTACTTGGAATTTGCAGCCTCCATATTTGTGGGAAATAAATTTCTGTTGCTTATAAGCCACCCAGTCCATGACATTTTGTTATAGTAGTCTGAAAAGACTGAGACATGAGCCCAACAACACTGTCAATCAACAGGATATATTTGACTACAATATACAGACTATTTCATCCAACAAGAGCAGAATATACACTCTTCTCAAGCTTGCAGGGAACATTCAATAACAGACCACACCTGGGGCCATAAAATTAAACCTAACAAATTTAAAATAGTAGAAATTACACAATGTCTGCTCTTAAACCAGAGTGGAATTAAACTAGAAATTAATAGCAGAAAGGCAGAAAATCCCAACATACATGGAGCTTATACAACATACCTCTAAATAACACATGGGTTAAAGAAAAATCTCAATTGAAAATTTAATATATTGTGGCCGGGTGCGGTGGCTCAAGCCTGTAATCCCAGCACTTTGGGAGGCCGAGATGTGCGGATCACAAGGTCAGGAGATCGAGATCATCCTGGCTAACACAGTGAAACACCGTCTCTCCAAAAAAAAATACAAAAATCTAGCCGGGCGAGGTGGCGGGCACCTGTAGTCCCAGCTACTCAGGAGGCTGAGGCAGGAGAATGGCGGGAACCTGGGAGGCGGAGCTTGCAGTGAGCTGAGATCCGGCCACTGCACTCCAGCCTGGGTGACAGAGCGAGACTCCGTCTCAACAAAAAAGAAAATTTAATATATCTTAAACTAAATAAAAATGAAAATACAACTTATCAAAGTTTTTCAGATACAGTAAAAACTGTATTTAGAGGGAAATTATAGCATTTACTGCATATATCATAAACAAAACAATCTAAAATCAATTATCTAAGCTTTAACTTTAGGAAACTAGAAAAAGAAGAACAAATTAAATAATTAAATACAAATTAAGCAGAAGAAAATAAGTAATATAAATTAGAGCAGAAATAAATGAAATTAAAATAGAAAGTCACTGGAGAAAAATCAATGAATCCACTAATTGCATTCCAGCCTGGGCAACAGAGTGAGACAGGGTCTGTCTCCAAAAACAAACAAACAACAACAACAAAACTACAACAACAAAAAACCTCCTGGAACTGGTAAG
>NW_022302884.1:0-13511 GCF_002776525.5 Piliocolobus tephrosceles | reverse complement strand
CACTTGAGCAGGCAGACTGCCCCTTCTCAGATCTCAACCTCCGTGTTGGGAGATCCACTGCTCTCTTCAAAGCTGTCAGACAGAGTCGTTCGCGTTTCACAGGCTTCTGCTCCTTTAGCTGAGCCCTGTCCCCAGAGGCGCAGTCTACAGAGACAGGCAGGTTTCCTTGAGCTGCTGTGAGCTCCACCCAGTTCGAGCTTCCCAGCGGCTTTATTTACCTACTTAAGCCTCAGCGATGGCGGGCGCCCCTCCCTCAGCCTCGCTGCTGCCTTGCGGTTAGATTGCCGCAGACTGCTGTGTTAGCAAGGAGAGAGGCTCCGTGGGCATGGGATCCTCCCGGCCAGGTGTGGGATACAATCTCCGGTGTGCCGGTGTTACAGCGCAGTATTGGGGTGGGAGTTACCCGATTTTCCAGGTGTTGTGTGTCTCAGTTCCCCTGGCTAGGAAAAGGGACTCCCTTCCCCCTCGCGCTTCCCAGGTGAGGCGATGCCTCGCCCTGCTTCAGCTCTGGCTGGTCGGGCTGCAGCAGCTGACCAGCACCGATTGTCCGGCACTCCCGAGTGAGATGACCCCAGTACCTCAGTTGAAAATGCAGAAATCGCCGGTCTTCTGTGTCGCTCGCGCTGGGAGATGGAGACTGAAGCTGTTCCTATTCGGCCATCTTGCCTACATGTCTTTTTTGTATAATTTTAGGACATTTTCATCACAGGTGCAGATTTATGTAACTACTATTTATAGTTAAGACACAGATTTGTTTACTCATCATGAAGGAACTTCTTCATGCTGCTTAGGGTCACACCCTCCTTATCCTTCCTTAATCGCTAGTAACTACTTATCTATTCTCTGTCTTGATAATGGTAATTTTGAGAATGTTATACAAATGAAATCATACAGTATGTAAGCTTTGATGATATTTTTTCCATTGAGCAAAATGCACTTAAGATCATCCAAGCTGTTGTGTATATCAATGTTCATTTCCTTTTACTGCTGAGCAGCATCTCAAGGATTTGATTTTGATACCCTGCTGGAGTTGTAGCTATGGAGTGTATATTAGTTTATCAACCTGATATAGTGTTCAAATAAAATAATTGAAGTTGATATATTGGGGCATAATAGGTGTGACAAAGGAAGAAGAGTCACAAAGAACGAAATTCTCAGTCATTCTCAGGAGAAAACAATAGGGTTGAGAATAATTCTTAGATACCAACACTTCCCCAAATGGTATTTTGTAGGATGCTAACAGGTCTAACATGAAAAAAAAGTATTTAATGGCAAAGTTTAGGAAATCACAAAAAGCGTCATTGCTGTAGGATTTATCTTTAATATAATAATGTATACTTTGAATTCTAAAAGAAGGATATGATATTCCATGCTTTCTGAACCTTTAGCCTAGCACATGAATGTCATTTTACCCAGAATACCTCTGGGCGTTTTCCAGGGAAAATATTTTAGATAAAGTTGTTGTAAGTGAATACACAATATGTAAGTACTAAAATAGTCGTGAAATTTTATTGCATAGTCAGATGTGTTTATTAAATTGATTTCAAGGTTTATGACAGGGGTAAAATACAATAGAGTTACTCTAATGGTGGAAATATAACAACCAGATATTCAAAATGGCAATTATCTTGTATGACATAAAAATATGTGACCATTAGGGGGCAGAAGAGGATTAGCGGGAAGAAACTACCTCCCCCAAATTGTTGCCTAATTTTAACGTTCCTGTTGAATACTAAGAATGAAACGAGATCTCAGGGCTTTTTCTCTTTTCTGGGAAAACAGGTGATAAGGTTATTAAAATAATCTGCTTATTTCTGTTACCACATACTTTTTAGGATGCATTCTTATTTTTGGCAGGTAATTTATGCATAATAATTTGTTATTCTTAGAGTACGAAAAAAGCCATGTACAGAGTGGGAGTTTCTTTTTGACTTTATAAAAGTAAACCCTGATTTTCAAAACTGAAGAAATCATTAACCTTTGGACAGTTTAGAAAGAGGTACTATTGCCAAATTCTACTGTCATTTCTCTAGCCTGTTTTGGTTAGGGAATAAGTTATGGCAAGTAAAGTTTGACCTAGAATTTGTGGAATTTTAATCTCCTAATGGAATCAAGAATCCTGATTAATCATAGAACACATATTTATTACTATCTTTTTCCACCTACTTTTGCTTTGTACTTGAAGTATGTTTCTCCCCAGGGTGTCCTCTTTTATAGTCACAGCTGGAGAAGAATAAACATAACAGAAAAGACAGCAAAAGAGACTTGTTAGTGGAGGTTTGGTTGCCTGGAGGGCTTCTCAAAGCCCAACTTCATTGTACAGCACTCAACTTCTGCATGTTCTTTTTCATTGTGAACTAGCTTTTCTATAGAGAAACGTTTTATGATAATCCAGGGAACCCTTCTCATTTGGGAGGATTGTCTAGAAATTCTCTAACAGGAAAGTGCATTACTGGGTTTGATACCATAATGAAGGGACCTTACCTCCATAAGGCCCAGCCATCCTCTTTTTCCCTTCAAGTGAATACTTGTTTGTGACACAATTGTCCTGGTGAGAGAGGGAAGGTCCTGGGGTGGGAATTTCTTCTCCCTAAAGGAGACAGTAATTCCTGGGGCCATAATCTGGGGGAAGTTTTGGGTCCTTAGGAAGAAAACTGGAAATCGGGAGGTGGGAGAGGGAGCTCTTGCATTTCTCTGGGTATTGCTGTTTTGGCTTTGGGCAGGGATATTTAGATACACCTGAGGATGCTCCCAGGAAGGAGGGGTTTAAGACACCTCTGTCATACAGACAGGCTGGGAAACAGGTGAAGATGGGTGAACTGTACCACCTAAACCAGACTATTTAGTTGCTCATTTTTTTCTCATTCTGTTTTCCCTTAGATGTTAGTGATTTCTAAATGTTTTGGACCTATTTCAGCTATACTGAATGGAATTTAAAAAAGTTAAAATTGTCATGTGAGAGACATGCCTCCAGGTGAGGCCAGTGTAGAAGTGGTAGCTTTAACAGATGAGACATCGAAAGCAGGAATTTGAATGTCAGGGTTAAAAAGTTAGAGTCACAGGGCCTAGCCCTCCTTTTGCATGAGAGCTTTTGTTTGTTCATTGCCACCTCAAAGGGTGATGGGGATTCCACTCAGAGACAGTTGTTATTTCTTTTCACATAAAATGCTACAGAGAGCTGCACTCTAAGCTTCCCCCTTGACGGAATTCTTTCAAATCTATCAGTTATTAGGTAGAAGGAGAAGGCCAAACAGAGGACTTATCCGTTTATTATCAGTTTAGAACTGACTCCCTCACCCAGCTGTTTTCAGGTGAGGAAACCAGAAACAGGTTCAGAGAGGCCGAGTAATGTTCCCCACATGACAAGGTTAAAGTTGGGGCAGGGGCTAAAACAGGTTTCCTGCATCCAAGTTGTTTTCACATTTCCCCAGATCAGGATGTTTTCACTTTCTTTTCTAGGTCTTACTTTGCAATGATACAGAAGTGTCAAGATACAAGAGACAGAGACCAATGAAGAGGTTTCTGCAGGTTCTTTACTTTAAGACAGTGCTGTGCAATATTAGGTGTTAATTGCATTGTCTTCAGTCCCTGGGTTGAAAGTGGGGTTCTTTCAAGGACTCTGTGGCCCGTTGGTTGAAGGGCTGAAATAGAAGGAGTCTCCTGCACCTGCATTTGAAGGCACGACAAAGTGAGTGCTTCAGTGTGTGTGTGTGTGTGTGTGTGTGTGTTTGTGTGTGTGGGGGGGTGTAACTCCTTTTACTGCTTCTTTGGGAAAGATATGTTGTGCCAGGTTGCTGTCAGATCACTACCCTCTTCCTTTATCCAGTACACAGAAGGATAAGTCCTCTCTAATGTTGGGGGGACGTGAAAGAAGCAAGCCATCCCAATTTTAAACAAAGGGGCTTTGAGCAGGAGAGTCCAGATATTTCATTTCCTCTTCCTCAGGGCAGTTTATTTCCTGGGAAAAGAACACCAAGATGTTGATGACAATTGCTTAGTAATCACAGAGTATGGACTCTGTGTTCCTGTGAGAAAGGAAAATCATCATATGGCATTGTCAAGGGGCTCCATCCATAACACTTGTCCAGTCTTCTCTCCAAAAGGGCAGCTGTTGCTGGCCACCATCTGTCACTTGTGGCAGCAGCTAACATTGACTGCTTGACTACAATGTGTCCAGCATTGTTCTAAGTGCTTTACATGTTTAATGTCAGGTAATCCTTCCAAATGCCTTACAGGGTAAGTGTGATATTACAGACGGAGACACTGACAAATGAGGTGAACTATGTATCACATGATAGTAGGTGTATAACCTGGACTCATATCCTAGCAATCTGGTTCCAGAGCATGTGTTACTAACCATTATACCACCCTGCCACCTCATTTCATTCACTGACTTTCACCAAATACTATTGACCAAGATTAAATCTTGCAGAATTGATCCACAATCCCCTAGCTCCTGGTGTGATCACAAACATTGAAGATGTATGTTTTGGGGAAAGCAATCTAGAGTAAAAACTGGAGTTTGATGATAAAACACTACAACGCCATTTCAGGAATAATGTGATCTGGGATGTCATTCTGTATTCTTAATATTATCTTCAAATATACAGCTAATATGTATCAAAATATTATTTAGTACTTAACTAAATGGAAAGCAAATGTTTTAAATTTATTGCCTCTTAATTCATCTAGTCACCAAATGGGGAAAGTACAATTATTGTCCCTAGTTTAAAGATGAGTTTAGGGTTGTTGAGTTATTTCCCAATGTTATATAGCTTCTTAAGAGCAGAAGTGAGATTTGAACCCACACTGTGACTCCAGTGCCCACATTCTTAATCACAGAGTTTATATCAGCCTTCCAGTTGGCTCTCTTGCAATTCAGGACAGACATCTTTCCAATCAGTGTGCGTTCCTGAGGATCTTGGGGCAGTATAGGCTTGGTCTTTGTGTTCTTGAATTTCGTTTTGCTGATTCCGTTCTTCTCTTGAACCATCTGTGTGCCATTCTTTCTTTCTTTAGTATTCAGCTTTTATCATCTGGCTTTGATTTGCTCAAACTCTTTTCTTTATGCAATTTGTATTGTTTTGGTTTCTTTTACTATGGAAACCATTTTTTTGGTAGTTAATGTAATAATACATGTTTTTACTACTTTAAAGTCTTCTTTCACTATAGTAAAGGAATTTATATAATATGAATTCTGGTGTTTTTAGTAAAAATTACATATAATGATACACATATATAATTTTCAGTTTATAAACTTTTAGCCCTGTAATTATCCTTATGAATTGTTTGTCAAACACCACAACTGACCCAAGCTTGCTTGCCAATGCCAACCTTTCCCTGTAGTTAGATTTGTAGTGTGTAGAAAAGTTTCTGCCCTAAAATATTTGTTAATGGCATAAAGAAATAAAATGTTATATCCAGAAAGTCTTGTGAAACTGCTCATAGGATCACTCAAGAAGGACCATGTGTTATCATAAGAGCCAAATGGATTGTTTTGAGTTGCAGAGTGGGATGCAGCCCTTGGGCAAGGGATTTGGGACATGTAAATTCCTCCCTAGTACAGAGTAGTTTATTTAAGGTATGTATGGGTGGGCCAGTGAACTTACAGGATCTGATAACCTAGAGAATGTAGGTGCCAGTAAGAGCAAGGGATATGAAGAGAAAATGAGGAATTTGGAAAAGTATGGAAAGCTAAATATGTGTGTGGGTTTGTAGCAGACATCCGTGTAGCTACCTGGCCACCCCAGTGGTTTTTCCTTCTCTGATAACTCCTCATTCCTTGCCCCTGCTTCACTGCCCCCCACCCCAAGGCCATTTACGTGACTACAGTAGGAGCATCCAGGTTCATACAACCTGTCTCTGCCTTCACAGGTGATTGGACAAAAGTGGGGCAATGTGTCCCTTCTCACATTTAGCTCTGAGACCAAGGGATTCAAGACAGTGGTTGTTCTCTCAAACAGAGGAAGTATAAACCAAGTCTGCAGTGAGCAAAAAGAATGAGGCAGATGACAGACAGTGGCAGAGATGAGAAATAGGATCTTCTGGTTCTCTCCAGTGGTCTAGTCACTTTTTCTAATTCATTTCCCCGGGACCATGAGTAACTCTGCCATTGGCATTGACAGACTCCTCTGCCTTATAACATATCTTCCTTTTGTGCTTAAACTAGGGCACTTTATTGAACTTCCTTCATGCATAACTTGCCACGTTTTTATCATGGTAAAATATATATCATATAAAATTTTACCATTTTAACCTTTTCAAGTGTATAGTTTAGTGGCATTAAATGCATTTCACATTGTTGTGCAACCATTACCACCGTCACCTCTAGAACTTTATTTCCCTAAATGGAAACTCCATATCCATTAAAGAACAACTCCCCATTCCAGCTCTCCACAGCCCTGGCAACCACCATTCTGCTTTTTGTCTCTAAGTACCTTATATAAGTGGAATCATACAGTATTTGGCCTTTTGTGACTGGCTTATTTCACTTAGCATAATGTCGTCAAGGTTCATCCATGCTGTAGCATGTCAGAATTTCTTTCCTTCTTAAAATTGAATAACATTCCATTGAATATATATACTTTATTTTGTTTCTCCATTCATCTGTCAATGAACACAGGTTGCTTCCTTTTGGTTATTGTGATTTATGATGCTATGAACATAGGTGTACAAATATCTGTTTGAGTCCCTGCTTTCAATTATTCTTTTTGAGTATGTAACTAGGAGTGAAATTGCTGGATCAAATGATAATTCGGTGTTTAACTTTTGGAGGAATCACCATACTCTTTTACACAGAAGCTTCATCATTTTACATTTTTACTAGCAGTACACAAGGGTTCCAATTTCTTCTCATTCTCACCAACACTTGTAATTTTCTGTTATTCTGAAAGTAGCCATCCAAATGGGTGTGAAGTGACATCTCGTGGGTTTGATTTGCATTTCCCTATTGACTAGTGATGTTGAATATCTTGTCAAGTGCTTACTGGCCATTTATATGTCTTCTTTGGAGAAATGTTTATTTAAGTATCTATTGTTTAGTTGGACGTTTCTTTCTTTTTTTTTTATTATACTTTATGTTCTAGGGCACATGTGCACAATGTGCAGGTTTGTTACATATGTATATATGTGCCATGTTGGTGTGCTGCACCCATTAACTCGTCATTTACATTAGGTATATCTCCTTTGTTGCTGAATTGTAGGAGTTCTTTATATATTCTGGATATTAATTCCTTATAAGATATATTATTTGTAAATATTTTTTCCCATTGCATGAATTGTCTTTCACACTGCTGATAGTGTCCTTGGATGCACAGAAGTTTTAAATTCTGATGTAGTCCCACTTATTTATTTTATCTTTTGTTGCCCATGCTTTCGGTGTCATATACAAAAAAAATCATTGCCAAATCCAATGTCATAATGTTTTCCCCTGTTTTCTTCTAGGAGTTTTAGCTCTTACATTTAGCTCTTTGACCCATTTTTAGTTAATTTTTCACATGATGTAAGGTAAGGGTCTAATTCCATTCTTTTGCATGTGGATATTCAGTTTTCCCAGTGGAATTTGATGAAAAGACTGTCCATTCTCCATTGAATGGTTTGGAATACTTATAAAAATCATTTGATGATATATAGAAGGATTTATTTCTGTGCTTTCTATTCTATCCCATTGGCCTATATGTCTGTCTTTATGCCAGTACCACACCATTTTTATTACTATAGCTTTTATTTATTTATTTGACCTGCTCCTCATTCTGAGACATGATTACTGTAGCTTTGTATTAAGTTTTGAAACCAGGAAGTGTGAGACATCCAAATTTGCTCTTCTTTTTAAAGATTGTTTTGGTTATTCATGGTCCCTTGAGATTCCATATAAATTTTAGGATAGATTTTTCCATTTCTGCAAAATTGTCACTGGGTTTTTTTTTTTTTTTTTTTTTTTGAGACAAAGTCTTGCTCTGTTGTCAGGCTGGGGGGAGTGGTGTGATCACAGCGCACTGCAGTCTCGACCTTCTGGGCTTTAGCCATCCTCCACCTCAGCCCCCAAAGTAGCTGGGACTACAGGTGTGCACTACCATGCCCAGCTGATTTTTGTACTTTTTGTAGAGACAGCATTTTGTCATGTTGCTGAGGCTGGTCTCCAACTCCTAGACTCAAGCAATCCACTTGCCTTGGCTTTCTGGAGTGCTAGGATTACAGGCATGAGCCACCATTTTGATAAGGATTTTCTTGCTTGAAGTCCTGCATTTTTGCTGTGAGCTCCTGATTTATAGAACTAATTAGTTCACTAAATTTTAAAGTTTGCTTTTATCTGCTGCATGGAAACAATTTTTCTTGTATTTTTTACCTTTTGTTTTATCAATTCTCTCTTCTCTTTTATTCTTTCTCCCTCTTTTATACTATACACACGCACACACACAAACTCAAACACATGAACAGACACATAGACACACAGAGACAGACACATATATGTACATTTTCAGGTGGTATTTTGGTGAGGTTTATCTGATGGCTCCTTTTTTGTTTTTTCATTTCTCATTCTTGCATCAATCGTGTTCTTTCTGTACTGTATATAGTAGAGGAGCTTTATGTGAAACAGGGGTTAGGGAATTTTCCTCGCTTGTAGAACATTTCCCTTACAAGTAAAATTCCTTATGACACAGGGTTATGTGGGTAAACTCTTTTAGCTTTTATTTCTTCCCAGCCACCTGAGATTGGCAGGCCAGCATGTACGTAATGTATTCTACTCAGCCTTACCTCCCTTCCTGACAGTTTTCTGAAAATGTGGTGTGTATGAGTAATTGCTGGTTTGCCCCTACCTTTCCTAATCCTCCTTGATCCAGGCTACACACTCTCTCAGGTTGTCCTACAAGCCATGGAGACCTGTACTCTTTTGGCTTTGTTGGAAATCTTCAGCTAAATACTTCCTCTCTGGGTGTCTTCCCATACCTCCATTTGACCTGCAATGCATTCAGCAGCTCATCCTTATGTGTTATGTTTTGGGATTATAAAAGTCTCTGAATTTTATTAAAAATAGAGCTCACCTTTCTGTTTCTCATTCTAGTAGTTGTTTTTGGGTGATTTCCTGACGGAGAAGAAACTAGCCTTATGGTTTCCAACACTGAATCTGGGAAGCAAGAATGTTAACTAGTTGATATAACAATTATAGAAAGTTGACTTTCATGGGCAAGAAATGTGAGGAGAATGGATAATATCAGAATACTAAACAATTTCTTTATGGTGAATTTTAGCTAAGTAAAGACACCTGCATGTCTGGGAGAACCCGTAGATGATGAATGACAACACATGAAACGCATAACTGATGTGAATTTGCTGCAACTGCCCTTAACAGTTAACCTTAGGGTGCTCTGGAGATCTCTGCTTTAGTGTTGTGTGTGTTTCTCAGATTTTCCTTTTGATTCTAGTATTGTCATTTGGTGTTTCCACCTCTAACTATCCTGGCTCAAATGCTTTTCATATTCTTCCCTGTGACCTTTATTTTGTCTTGCTTGGTCCATTGTCTCTATTTTCGTTTCTCCCTTCCACCTATCACCAGTAACCAAGTATCTGCTTAGAAGACTGGGCAGAATTCTGGATTTTCAAGATAATGTTAATGTGACAGGAAAACAGTTGTCTTCATTTCTATTAAGGCTGTTGTAACTGGAATTACAAAGAAGAGATAAGAAATCTATGGTTGTCACCATGACACACGTTTACGTGTGTAACAACCCTGTGCATCCTGCGCGTGGAACTTACAATAATAATAATAAAAAGAAATCCATGATTGTATCTTACATTCAGGACATCATCAGAAACTGGAATCAGGTGTATAAAGAAGAATTTTGCATTCCACATGAGATTGAAAATGTTCAAATAACACTAGTGCTTGGCCAGTCAAAAAGTGGCAATGCATATTGCAAGGAGGTGATGTGCAGAGAGGCTTAGATAAGGGGTTTGTTTCCTTTGTAGTTGACACCTACAGAAATATTATCTGGAACAAAGTGCTCCATAAAATACATTAATGGGTAATATCAAAGTGGTATGTTGAAGAGGAGTGGCTAGATAGAGTCTTTAAAGCAGTGGATTCATTCAAGTAGTGGCATATGGAAATAGTCCATAAAACATTCTCAAAGAAAATGGGTTGGACTTCCCCTTTATTTTTCCAACTGTGCCCTTTTCATATTTTTCTTCTTGTGATTCCTTTTCTCCTTCAGATCTGCTTTAGATGTTCATTTTGTCTTGTATAAAATTGTGAGATGTGGCAGATGATTGAAGAGGTTGATGAGCTCACACCTGTAGAGAGGTCCTTATGTTAAGCCATGTAGATATCCTTTATATTACAACAAAGAATAGAAGCGTTATTTAACCAAGGTCATAAGATTAGCCATCAAAATACTAGAAGTAGAATACCTTTTGAAGTTCTCCTATAGTCCTGGTTACAGTTTCCCTTATGTTAAAGCATATTACTTCTAGGTGTTGCTTCTACAGAGAAATAATGTGTCTCCTGAATCCATATATTAAGGAAGGAATAGATGTGTATTGCTGTTATCAAGCATAATCAAGTACATATGTTCTAAGTTATACAGTTAATTGTTTAAATTTTTTAGAAGAGCAAATTTCATAATATACATTTCAATTTCCAGGTAGCTTAGGGTATTAACAATTACGCACTTTCCAAATGAAGAAAATCAGTTATATTAGAAAAATTAAGAGAGAAACCATATACTTGTTTCTTAAATGAAATAATGTGTTGTCACATTCTTTTAAAGTTGTCTAAAAGCTCTTATGTGCTATATATATCTCGTAATAAGAATGAATTGATCTCACTCTTTTCCAACTGCGTCTCTTTCTATTATACGGAATATATGTTTTTCAAGTTCCAGGAAAGATTCTTTGTCAAATTTGTATTTGGCTCCTTTAATTGCCAGAGCTTGAGAATAATGTCAGAGTGGGAAATATTGTGAATTATCCCAAATAATTGGAATTTTGGAAGTGAAATCATTACTCCATACAAGTAAGTTAAAATTTTTGCCTATAGTATGTTAATTCTAATTTTATTACCCATCTTATTTGTAAAGTTTCCTTACTTTTTATATGGAAAATGTAAGGAAAAGAGTGGCTATAGACATTTCAATTATGAGAACCTCTGTAGTAAAATAAGCCAAATTGTTAAAAATGTGCAACACATTTGCACTTCTAGAGTAAATATTTCCATAACTATTATATAAGAAAGGGGATCTTTCAGTGCTCTTTTCCAAATGCGATATATCTTTTAAAATAGCACATGGAAGATTTGTTTGAATCATGAACCTAGATTCTAGAGAGTTCAGTTTTTCAGATGTCCAAAGTAAGATAAAATCCAGAGTTTGAACCAATTTTTCTTCCCCTCAAAGGAGAAATAGAATTCCTATGTTTTTCATTTACATAGTATAGAATCTTGTTGGCAGAGATCTAATTTACATTTTAAATCCATAGAGGTTACTTATTTTCAAGCTATTTGATCCAAGAATGATGGGCTTCTTCTTGATTGTTTGTTTCCTGGCCGTGTTAGAAAGCTGTAACTTAGTTAAGGGTTGTTAAACTAAAACATCAAAGAAGTAAGCTTAGGTTAAAAATAAAAACTGTGCATTGTGATTGGGTGCTAAGTTTGCCAGATATTTTTGTGCAATCTCCTGGTATCCATTAAATGAGTTTGATACATCTGTAGGAAATGATGCCCCAGTGCTTTATAGACTGATTAGATGCATTTCAAGTTTAATGGCTGATATTTTCATTAAGCATTTGTAGTGTAAGTAGTAACATTGAAAATCTGAGCTGTGATATGAGGATAATGTGAATCTAACAAGATGCATCTCTTCTTATTGTTAAATATTATGTAAACATTAGAAAAATTTATTGAGTGCCTAATATGAAAAAAACCAGTGTATTTGCATATTATAGTACATATATGCTTTTACATAACATAATGCACTATTTATTTATTTATTTTTATTTTTATTTATTTTTTAAATTTTTTGTTTTTTATTATACTTTAAGTTCTAGGGTACATGTGCACAACGTGCAGGTTTGTTACATATGTATACTTGTGCCATGTTGGTGTGCTGCACCCATTAACTCATCATTTACATTAGGTATATCTCCTAATGATATCCCTCCCCCCTACCCCCTCCGCACAATAGGACCTGGTGTGTGGGGTTTCCCTTCCTGTGTCCAAGTGATCTCATTGTTCAGTTCCCACCTATGAGTGAGAACATTCGGTGTTTGGTTTTCTGTTCTTGCGATAGTTTACTGAGAATGACGGTTTCCAGCTGCATCCATGTCCCTACAAAGGACACAAACTCATCCTTTTTTATGGCTGCATAGTACTCCATGGTGTATATGTGCCACATTTTCTTAATCCAGTCTGTCACTGATGGACATTTGGGTTGATTCCAAGTCTTTGCTATTGTGAATAGTGCTGCAATAAACATACGTGTGCATGTGTCTGTCTTTATAGCAGCATGACTTATAATCCTTTGGGTATATCCCCAGTAATGGGATGGCTGGGTCAAATGGTATTTCTAGTTCTAGATCCTTGAGGAATCGCCACATTGTCTTCCACAATGGTTGAACTAGTTTAGAGTCCCACCAACAGTGTAAAAGTGTTCCTATTTCTCCACATCCTCTCCAGCACCTGTTGTTTCCTGACTTTTTAATGATTGCCATACTAACTGGTGTGAGATGGTATCTCATTGTGGTTTTGATTTGCATTTCTCTGATGGCCAGTGATGATGAGCATTTTTACATGTGTCTGTTGGCTGTATGAATGTCTTCTTTTGAGAAGTGTCTGTTCATATCCTTTGCCCACTTTTTGATGGGGTTGTTTGTTTTTTTCTTGTAAATTTGATTGAGTTCTTTGTAGGTTCTGGACATTAGCCCTTTGTCAGATGAGTAGTTGGAAAAATTTTCTCCCATTCTGTAGGTTGCCTGTTCACTCTGATGGTAGTTTCTTTTGCTGCATAATGCACTATTTCTACATGCAAGATATATTGCTAGATACTGTGGGAGATAAAAGTTAAGGAAGGTGCAATTTCTCTCTTCCAGGAAATTAAAATCTAGCAGAAGTGATACATGTACACAAATAAATGGAACGTTAAGCAGAGTAAGAAAAGAGCTAAAGAAAATGTTATTAAGTGAGTTTCAAATGTATGTAAGAAACATTTATAAATAGAAAACAAAACATAGTTTACTTGCATGTTAATTAATATTCAATTTTATTAAATGTGTACATTTTAAAACTTTGTTTTTTATGCCTGTAAAATCAACTTATTAATTTTGCTATTTTACTAATAAATTTGATTTTTTTTGCATTGCAGTCACTTTTACATTTGTTTTGGGAATAATGTTTAATAAATCTTACAGTTTTAATATATGAAATGTTTAATATACAAATATTTAATGCCATTTGTACACTTGATTAAATTCTCTTAGTCATTTCAATCTTGCTATGGTTAGAGTTTGTCTCCACCAAAACT
>NW_022302883.1:0-1512 GCF_002776525.5 Piliocolobus tephrosceles | reverse complement strand
TGAGGACACAGGGCACATCCATATCAAGATAGATCATTATTCAAACTAGCATTTGACATAATGTTACACAACAAAATACTTTAGTGCTTTAGATGACCGAAATCTTGGGGCTAGAGAGGCAACTAGGTCTCTATGCGCACGTAAGGATCCTGGGAAAGAGGAGAGAAAAAAAGTCTTTAACAGTCTAGGTGCTCCATCTTGAATTTGGTTAAAGCTGCATTCATAATTCAAGATTCATTCATGAGAATTTATTGGGCTTTATACTAATGATTTCTGCATATATGTTATACTTCAATAAAACTTCAATTAAAAATTTTAAGAAATATATATTTGTAAAATAGTTTAAACAGATAGATACAGATACAAATCAAGATAGAGATCATATAAATTACACATAATATATGTGTAAATAATATATGATATGTGTATATAATACATAAATGAGATCAAAACTAGTTATTTTGAGTTGACATTATACTTTTCCTAACACTGAATGAACATGGGGCTTTGGCTGGGGCTCATAACCAACCCACGTTCATGGGATCTTCTTCAAAAATACAATATAGAGAGTCCATGTCATATGAGGGAGCTAAAAAGCAATTGAAATCATAGAAGTAGAGAATGGAGTTATGGTCATTAGAGGCTGGGAAGGGAAGGGGGACGGAAGGATAGCAGTAAGTTGGTTAAAAAATTACAGCTAGATTGGGAGGCCATACGTAGTGGGTGGATCACCTGAGGTCAGGAGTTCAAGACCAGTCTGGCCAACATGGTAAAACCCCATCTCTACTAAAACTACAAAAATTAGCCAGGTGTGGTGGCAGGCACCTGTAATCTCAACTACTTAGGAGGCTGACACAGGAGAATCGCTTGAACCCAGGAGGCAGAGGTTGCAGTGAGCCAAGATTGTGCCACTGCATTTTTTGAGACTCCATCTCAAAAAAAAAAAAAAAAAAAAAAAAGTCACAGCTAGTACAGCTAGATAGCAGGAATAAATTCTAGTGTTCTACAGTACTGTAGGATGAATATAGTTAACATTAATTTAGTGTAGTGTATATTTTTATATAGCTTGAAGAGATTTTCAATATTCCCAACACAAAGAAATAATAAATGTTTGAAGTGATAGATATCCTAATTACCCATTTTTGATCATTACACATTGTAGATCTATATCAATATATCACTGCACCCCATAAATATTTACAATTATGTGTCAATTAAAAATAAAAGTTAAAAAAGGGCAAAAAAATATGTAGAATCTGAGGGCAGACCTGAAAACTGCAGAAGTTTGATAAACAAAGGCAAAGAGGAGGGGACCTCTGGAATCTTGGAGAATGTGGTTTTCCTAGCAAGGGGCTTTCCCAGGAAAGATGCCCAGGCTGGAGTTCTGTCTGGGGTGTGAATGGACGCTGGGAGCATGAAGGCTGAAGAATCAGAGCTTCACAATACAGCTCGTTCGCATTGTTCCTGTCCTCCCCCACAGCAGGGAAACTCATCTGCCCTCAGGCCGATGTA
>NW_022302882.1:0-1359 GCF_002776525.5 Piliocolobus tephrosceles | reverse complement strand
TGTGGTGACAAAGGAAACATCCTCAGATAAAAACCAAAGAGAAGCTTGCTGAGAAACTGCATTGTGATGTGGAAATTCATCACACAGAGTTACAGTGTTCTTTTCATTAAGTAATTTGCTAACACTGTTTTCTTGGAATCTGCAATTGGATATTTCGGAGCGCATTGAAATTTATTGTGAATAAGGAAATATCCTCAGACAAAAATTAGAACGATACTTACTGAGAAACTGCTTTATGATGTGTTAATTCATCTCACAGAGTTACAAGATTATTTTCATAAATCAGTTTGATAGCACTGTTTTTGGGGAATCTGAATTGGTTGTTTTGGATCACATTGAAATCTATGGTGAAAAAGGAAATATCGTCACATAGAAACTAGAAAGAAGCTTCCTGAGAAAGTTCGTAGAGATGCGTGAATTGATCTCATAGATTTACAAGTTTATTTTCATGCAACAGTTTGCTAACACTGTTTTTGTGGAATCTGCAAAGCGATATATTGGAGTGCATTGAGGCCTATGGTGATAAAGGAAATACCCTCAGATAAAAACTAGATAGAAGCGTTCTGAGAAACTTTTGTGATGTGTGAATTCATCTCAGAGAGTTACACTGTTTATTTCATTGTGAACTTTGCTAATCATGTTTTCTTGGAATCTACAATGGGATATTTCTGAGCACATTGAAGCTTATGGTGACAAAGGAAATATCCTCATATAAAAACTAGAAAGAAGCTTTCTGAGAAACAGCTTTATGATGTGTTAATTCTTCTCACGGAGTTACATGATTCTTTTCATGGATAAATTTGGTAGCACTGTTTTTGTGGAATCTGAGAAGGGATATTCTGAATCGCTTTGAAGCCAATGGTGACTAAGGAAATATCTTCAGAAAAAAATAGAATGAACCTTCCTGAGAAAGTTCTTTGTGATTTGTGAATTCATTTCAGAGAGTTACACCTTTATTTTCATAGAGCAGTTGCTAACACAGTTTTCATGGAATCTGCAAAAGATATTTTTGAGCACTTTGTGGCCTATTTTGAAAAAGGAAATAACCTCATAGAAAAATCAGAAAGAAGTTTTCTGAGAAATTCCTTTGTGATGTGTGAATTCAACTCACAGAATTAAACTGTTCTTTTCATTAAACAGTTTTCTAACATTGTTTTCTTGGAATCCACAAAGGCATATTTTGGAGCGTATTGAAGCCTATTGTTAAAAATTAAATATCCTCAGATAAAAACTAGAAAGAAACTTTCTGAGAATCTCCTTTGTGATTTGTGAATTCATCTCACAGAGTTACATGATTCTTTCAATGGATCCATTTGATAGCACTGTTTTTGGGGAATCTGAGAAGGGATATTTTGGATC
>NW_022302881.1:0-2125 GCF_002776525.5 Piliocolobus tephrosceles | reverse complement strand
AAGTTTTCTTCTGGTTTCTCTCTGAGGTTATGTCTTTTTCATGATATTCTAAAGAGCATCTCCAAATGTCCTTTATCAGATTCCACAGAAACAGTGATTTCAAACTGCTCAAACCAAAGAATGATTTAACTCTTTGAGATGAACACAAACATCACAAAAGGGTTGTGCAGAAAGCTTCTCTCCACCTTTTGATGGGAGACATTTCCTTGCTCGACACAGGTCTCCAGTTGTCACTTACTATCCCTTCGCAGAACCCTCAGAGGCCAACTTTCAAACTGGGAAATGTAGAGTCAGATTTAACCCTGTGAACAGAATGGGCATGTCATAGAGCAGTTTCTTCGAGTGCTTCTTTCTGTTTTTAATTAGACGACATTTCACTTTTTGCCATAATCTTCAATGTGCTCCGAATATCACTCTTTTGGTTTTACAGGAACCGTGTTCAAAATGTGCCTTGTGAGAAGAACATTAAAATTACCTGAGTGGAATGCACACATCACCAAGCAGTCTCTGAGAAAGCTTCTCCCCAGTTTTTATCTGACTCTATTTCCTATTTGACTATAGGACCGAATGTGATCCCAAATAACCCTTTGTGGATCCATCCATGAGGGAGTTTCCAAGCTGCATAATGTAAAGAAAGCTTCATCTATGTGAGAAGAATAAACCTAGAAAAAAAGAGATTCACAGAAAGCTTCTTTTCCGTTTTTATCTGAAGATATTTCCTTTTTCACCATAGTCCTGAGTATGCTCCCGAATGTCCTTTCGTGGACCCGTCCATGACAGTTTTCAAACTGTGTAATGTAAGGAAACCTTTATCTCTGTGAGAAGATTACACATATCACAGGGTAATTTGAAAGAAACTTCTATCCAGCTTTGGTCTGAGGCTACTTCCCTTTTCATCATCGGCTACAACATGCTCCCAAATATCACTTGGTACCTGTTTCTCCAAAAGGGTTTCCCCGACACTGTATGAGAAGAGAGTTATAACACTAAGAGTGGTATGCACACGTCACAAAGCAGTTCCTCGGATAGCTTCTCTGCAGTTTCGGTCCGAACATATTTCCGTTTTCACCATAAGCCTCAAAGTGCTCCCGAACGTCTTATCACATGCTAAACATACAAAGAGTTATAAAACTACTCAATGAAAAGAGACCCTTAACTGAGCGAGAGGAATTAAGACGACAGAAGAGTTTCACAGAAAGCTTCCTTTTGGAATTTATCTGATGATATTTCTTTCTCCATGTTCAGGGATCCTTCCCAAAAGTCCTTCCTCAGATTCTACCAAAACAGTTATTTCAATCTGCTCAATCCAAAGAACGGTTTAAATCTATGAGGGGAACACACACATCGCAAATCAGTTATTCAGAATGTTACTCTGCAGGTTTCATTGGAAGATATTTTCTTGCTCACCACCAACCTCTGGGCGTCACTAAATATCCCTTCACAGATTCTTCAAAGACAGAATTTAGAAACTGGGCAAAATAGATTAAGCATAAATTCTGTGAAGTGAATGCACATATCAGAGAGCAGATTCTTGGATCGCTTCTTTCTCAATTTTATTGCAGTATATTTCACTATTTGCCATAGTCTTCACTGAGCTCTGAAATATCACTTTTTCGGTTACACAGGAACAGTCTTTAAACGCTGCCATGTGAGAAAAGAGGTATAACTCCCTGACCAGAATGCATACGTCACAAGTAGTTTCTCAGAAAGCTTCTATCCAGTTTTCATCTGAAGATATCTCCTCTGTCACCACAGGCCTGAATGTGCTCCCGAATGTCCCTTCGCGGATTCGTGCATGATGGAGATTCCAAACTGCATAATATAAGAAAGCTTTGAAATATGCGAGATGAATAGATATATCTACCACAAAGCAGTTTCACAGAAATGTTCTTTCCAGTTTTTTCTCAAGATATTTCCTTTTTCACCATTGCTCTCCCTATACTCCCGAATGTCTCTTTGCAGCTTTTTCTCCAAAAGGGATTCCAGAATCCTCTAGGAGAAGAAAGGTATATTTCTGTGAGTGGAATGCACACGTGACAAAGCAGCTCTTCAGAAAGCTTCTCTCCATTTCTATCTGTTGATTTTCCCTTTCTCACCATAACCCTCAAATCCCTCCTGAATATCA
>NW_022302880.1:0-3406 GCF_002776525.5 Piliocolobus tephrosceles | reverse complement strand
TGCACTGTGGTCTGAGAGACTGTTTGTTATAATTTCTGTTCTTTTACATTTGCTGAGGAGTGCTTTACTTCCAACTATGTGGTCAATTTTGGAATAAGTGTGATGTGGTGCTGAGAAGAATGTATATTCTGTTGATTGGGGTGGAGAGTTCTGTAGATGTCTATTAGGTCCGCTTGGTGCAGAGCTGAGTTCAATTCCTGGATATCCTTGTTAACCTTCTGTCTCGTTGATCTAATATTGACAGTGGGGTGTTAAAGTCTCCCATTATTATTGTGTGGGAGTCTAAGTCTCTTTGTAAGTCTCTAAGGACTTGCTTTATGAATTTGGGTGCTCCTGTATTGGGTGCATATCTATTTAGGACAGTTAGCTCTTCTTGTTGAATTGATCCCTTTACCATTATGTAATGGCCTTCTTTGTCTCTTTTGATCTTTGTTGGTTTAAAGTCCATCTTATCAGAGACTAGGATTCCAAGCCTGCTTTTCTTTTGCTTTCCATTTGCTTGGTAGATCTTCCTCCATCCCTTTATTTTGAGCCTCTCTGTGTTTCTGCATGTGAGATGGGTCTCCTAAATACAGCACACTGATGGGTCTTTGACTGTTTACCCAATCTGTCAGTCTGTGTCTTTTAATTGGGGCATTTAGCCCATTTACGTTGAAGGTTAATATTTATATTTGTGAATGTGATCCTGTCATTATGATGTTAGCTGGTTATTTTGCCCATTGGTTGATGCAATTTCTTCCTAGCATTGATGGTCTTTACAATTTGGCATGTTTTTGCAGTGGTTGGTACCAGTTGTTCCTTTCCTTATTTAGTGCTTCCTTCAGGAGCTCTTGTAAGGCAGGCCTGGAGATGACAAAATCTCTCAGCATTTGCTTGTCTGCAAAGGATTTTATTTCTCCTTCACTTATGAAGCTTAGTTTGGCTGGATATAAAATGCTGGGTTGAAAATTCTTTTCTTTAAGAATGTTGAATATTGGCCCCCACTCTCTTCTGGGGCGTAGAGTTTCTGCCGGGGATCCACTGTTACTCTGATGGGCTTCCCTTTGTGGGTAACCCGACCTTTCTCTCTGGCTGCCCTTAACATTTTTTTCCATCATTTCAACCTTGGTGAATCTGACAATTATGTGTCTTGGGGTTGCTCTTCTCGAGGAGTATCTTTGTGGCGTTCTCTGTATTTCCTGAATTTGAATGTTGGCCTACCTTGCTAGATTGGGGAAGCTCTACTGGATAATATCCTGAAGAGTGTTTTCCAACTTGGTTCCATTCTCTCTGTCACTTTCAGGTACAACAATCAGACGTAGATTTGGTCTTTTTACATAGTCCCAT
Source organism: Piliocolobus tephrosceles (assembly GCF_002776525.5). Classification (NCBI taxonomy): domain Eukaryota; kingdom Metazoa; phylum Chordata; class Mammalia; order Primates; family Cercopithecidae; genus Piliocolobus; species Piliocolobus tephrosceles. Next base: position 2,080 of record NW_022302880.1, on the reverse strand, counting down.
ATTTCTTGGAGGCTTTGTTCATTTCTTTTTACTCTTTTTTCTCTAATCTTCTCTTCTTGCTTTTTTTCGTAATTTGATCTTCAATCACTGATACCCTTTCTTCCACTTGATCGAATCAGCTATTGAAGCTTGTGCATGCATCACATAGTTCTTGTGCCATGGTTTTCAGCTCCATCAGGTCATTTAAGGTCTTTTCTACACTGTTTTTCTAGTTAGCCATTATCTAATCTTTTTTCAAAGTTTTTAGCTTCCTTGCAATGGGTTTGAACATCCTCCTTCAGCTCAGAGAAGTTTGTTATTACCAACCTTCTGAAGCCTACTTCTGTCAACTCATCAAAGTCATTCTCTGTCCAGCTTTGTTCCATTGCTGGCGAGGAGCTGCGATCCTTTGGAGAAGAAGAGGTGCTGTGGTTTTTAGAATTTTCAGCTTTTCTGTTCTGGTTTCTCCCCACCTTTGTGGTTTTATCTACCTTTGGTCTCTGATGTTGGTTACCTGCAGATGGAGTTTTGGTGCGGATGTCCTTTTTGTTGATATTGATGCTATTCCTTTTTGTTTGTTAGTTTTCCTTCTAACAATCAGGTCCCTCAGCTGCAGGTCTGTTGGAGTTTGCTGGAGGTCCACTCCAGACCCTGTTTGCCTGGGTATCAAGAGTGGAGGCTCAGTTGGAAATGCAGAAATTACCCGTCTTCTGCGTTGATCATGCTGGGAGCTGCAGACTGGAGCTGTTCCTATTTGGCCATCTTGGAATGGACCTATGCAACTCTTAAAAAGAATAAGGTCCCGACTTTTCTGTATGCTTAAAAATGTTCATTTAAACAATGTTAGAGAGCTGGGTTGCTGACACACACCTGTGGTCTCATCTACTCAGGAGACTGAAGCAGGAGGATTGCTTGAGCACAGGAGTTTGAGGTTGTAGTGTGCTGTGATCACACCTGTGTATAGCCTCTGCACTCCAGCCTGGACAACAAGAGATCCCTTCTCTTAAAAAAAAAAAAAAAGTGGGCCGGGCGCGGTGCCTCACGCCTGTAATCTCAGCACTTTGGGAGGCTGAGGCAGGTGGATCACAAGGTCAGGAGATCCAGACCATCCTGGCTAACATGGTGAAACCCTGTTCTACTAAAAAAATGCAAAAAAATTAGCCGGGCATGGGGGCGGGCGCCTGTAGTCCCAGCTACTCAGGAGGCTGAGGCAGGAGAATGGCGTGAACCTGGGAGGCGGAGCTTGAAGTGAGCTGAGATCGCGCCACTGCACACCAGCCTGGGCGACAGAGTGAGACTCTGTCTCAAAAAAAAAAAAAAAAAAAGTGGCAAAGGGAGCAGGTGGCTAAAGAACATGGCAGCTATCTATGTATTGATATGGAAAAGTTTCTAATAATAATTGTTATGTAAGAATGCAAGGTACAGAGTGTGTACAGTATATTCTACATACATATATATCTATACATGAATGCATGTATATGAATACACATACATGTTCATGGACAACCATTGAACAGGTAATGGTAGATGCCCTTGGGCAGTTAGATGAAGTGACTAGAAAACAAAATAGCATGAGAGGAGAGAAATATACTTTTCATTTTAAATAATTTTTAATTCGGGAATTTTGTACCACATACATATATTACTTCTTCAATAATAGATAAAATTGATATCTCATTTTATTTTACATTTTTTGACAATTAAATTGTCAAAAATAGTGACAATTATTTTTGTCAATAATTTGAAAATTATTGACAAAATTGGTCAATGATTTTATTTACCTATTGGATTTACATATTGGTCATTGCTGTTTCTTACCATGTGAATTGCCTTTTTTTTTTTGAGACAGACTCTTGCTCTGTCGCCAGGCTGGAGTGCAGTGTCACGATCTTGGCTCACTGCAACCTCTGCCTCCCGAGGTTCAAGTGATTCCCCTGCCTCAGCCTCCCAAGTAGCTGGGACTACAGATGCGTGCCACCACGCCTGGCTAATCTTTTGTATTTTAGTAGAGACGGGATTTCACCATGTTGGCCAGGATGGTCTCAATCTCCTGACCTCATGATCCGCCCACCTAGGCCTCCCAAAGTGCTAGGATTACAGG
>NW_022302879.1:0-3759 GCF_002776525.5 Piliocolobus tephrosceles | reverse complement strand
TCCTATGGCTAACCGTATCTGATGTGTGGTCCTTTATCTTGCTGCAAATTTTCTGAAGGTGTCAGAAGAGGTTTATGGTATTTTATATACTCAGCAGATAAGATAGCAGGAAAAATATCAAGTTCGTCCATTCCTGGAAGCTGATGAGCTGAGGAGCAAACATACTAATCCTGTAAAAATTAAAGTCTGATGAACACTTTCTTGCTTATCTGTGAGAAAATCGATAAATAAAGCAATGTGTTAAGTGAATGTCTTCTTTGACCTAGACAGTTGATTATCTGCTTTCCTTCTAAAATGTCAGCTTACCTTTTTGATCACAACAAATATCACAAAGCGTAGAATCACTATGATGTCTTTTCTAATTTCCCATGGGTGAGGCATATTTTTTATTAAAAAATATTTTAAAGTTAATATAACCCAGTTCATTGATGTTTGTTAAAAAGCACTAAGTGATTCTCTCTTCCATTTGCTTTCTGTTTCATTGTGTATGTAACCTTTAACATTTAATATGAGAAGGCTGGTGCCTCACCAAAGGGAAAGAAAAACATCTATTCTGTTAGGTCTTTAATTTCATGTTGCATGTTGCAATCTGCCACTTCCTGTTTCCTTTGATATTGTTCTTTCTTATGTAAAATATATACTATTTCTTCTCTAACAATAGGACTGTCACTCTTAATGTGACTTGCCTTCTTGCTTGCTTTGCAGTTTGTGGTGGACAAATAGGCTGATTTTGAGGTATTTAGATGGAAGGATGACTTCAATGTAAAGATAAGAAAGTTAAAAGAGGATTCTAACAAAACTGTTGCGAATGAGACACTGGTTTAAAATATGCTGTTTGATTAAAATAATTAAAATCAGCATGATACGATTTGAGAGTTTCTGGTCTGTGGTGCTCTATCCCTATGAAGGGTGTGGCCAGCAGTCTATAATGTGGCCTGTCATAATCACAGTTTCCAATCCACTAGTCAGATTGAGGCAGTGGAGATTTCAGGCAGTGAATATTGTCATTCTTCCTAAAGATCAATCTGCTTAGGCACAACCATACTCGAAATTTGAATGTAGAATTACATTCAGTACTACATACTGAATGTAGAATTACAGGTAAACTATGGGGATAGAATACTGGCATAAACTGTGCAGGCAAAATGTAGTGCCATTTCGCACATGCACAGGTTAATCTTGCCCCAAAGGTAGAAGTGATACCCTAGGAAACTGGGGCAAACTTTTTATGACTAGTATCTCATGACAGAGGAAGGGATAATTTTTGGTGATTACCCCGGAGTGCAAGACTAATTAATTCTGACTGATGAAGAAGACGCTTCTGAGGAACGTTCACCTCTTACTAGATACATGTGATGAGAACCCATGCTGATGCTAACTGGAGTTTGCATGCCTGTTCAGATGAGAGAGCTACTAATTTTAACTGTTCAACTTCAAGCAAGTTACATAACTTCTCCGTTTTTCATGAGCAGATTAGACCTAATGATCTAATCTACTTCATAAGGTTTAGAGGAATATAATTGGATTAATACATGTACAACTCTTTGAATGTGCTGAAAATGGATACATCTTTTTTTTGCTTTTATTATTGCATTATTATTCTATACATTTCGGACTCTTGCTGGAAGGAGAAGACAGTATGGCAAAGACTATTTGTCAGTATAAATTAGTGCAAAACAAAAGAAGTAATGAATAAATAGATTTTACTCTGAGGAACACAATAAAAAATGTGTTTTTGTTTGATTCTGAACTCAAAAATTGGTAGATTAATTTGACTAACTTGAGCCATGACTTAATTCTGTTCATTGTAGCAGTAAGGCTTCTACTCTATCTGCTCCCATTCTTCATAAATCCCTTTACAGAATCTTACTGGTAGTCCTTCTTTTGACTCCAAGGCGTTATAAATTTTAGAGTATATTTTAGTTTACTTTTCTGACCTCCTTAGCTCTAATTACCTACATTTTAACATTTTAGCTCTACTTTAGCATTTGTATTAGGGCTCTCCAGAGGGATGGAACTAATAGGAGATACATTCATGTGTATATACGAATATTAAAGGGAGTTCATTAGAAAGAATTGACTCACATGATTACCTAGGTGAAGTCCCGCGAGAGGCTGCCTGCAAGCTAGAGAATGCTGTTAATATGGCTCCCAGGGAGGGTGGTGGCATGACTCAGCCCAAATCTGAAAGCCTGAAAACCAAGGATCTAATATTAACACCTAATATTAACCATCAAAGCCTCATCTTTGTGTGTGGCTCCAGTCTGAGGTCAAAGGCCTGAGAACTCCTGTGTGGTATGTATGTGGTGGTGGGGTGTTTCTCTGGTGAAAGTCCCAGTCCAATGGCCACAGAACCTGGTGTCTAATGTCTGATGACCAAAAGCAGGAGGAGGAAAGGGTGTACTGCTCCAGGAAAGAGAGAGAGAAAGAAGGGAGCAAGCAAACTGAATGCCCCTTTTTTTCATCTACTTTTTTTCTAGTGGTACCAGCAGCTGATTGGATGGTGCCTGCCCACATTGCAGGCAGGTCTTCCTCTCCCATTCCACTGACTCACATGTAAATCTCATCTGGAAACACCCTCACAGAAACACCCAGAAACAATACTTTATCAGCCATCTAGACATCTCTCAATACAGTCAAGTTGACATCTAATATTAACCATCATAGCCACATCTTTGTTCTTGTCATCATGAACTTCTCCAAACTGAAATGTTACATTAAATGTCTCCGTCGAGGTATTTCACATTCTCCCAGTTTTCCTTTGCTTTTACCAGTTTACCTTGTCCTTGACCTCAGTAAGAACCATCCTTTCTTCCATTCTGCAGTCACTTTCTTGAAAATTCGATTTGTAATTGACAACAATTGTGTATATTTATTTTGTAAAATATGTTGCTTTTAAATAGGTAAGCATTGTGGGATTGCTGAATCAAACTAATTAGCATATACATTAACACACCTACTTAGTTTTTTTCTGTGATGAGAACACTCAAAATCTACTCTGTTCACGATTTTCACGAATACAATGCATTACTATTAACTATAGTCACCATGTTATACAATAGATCTCTTGAACTTATTCCTTGGAGTCTTTTTTAATTTTCTATCACATGGCCATCCCTCTTTTTGCCCCAACCTCTGGTAACTAACCACTATTCAACTCTCTTCTTCTATTAGTTCAGCCTTTTGTACCTAGTGCATGTAAGTGAGATCATGCTGTAATTCTCCTTTTGAGCCTTGATCATTCCACTTTATATAATATTTTCTAGGTTCATTCGTGTCACAAATGACAGGATTTTTTCTTTTTTTTTTTTTTAGGCTGAATAGCATTCCACTGTGTATGTGTACCACATTTTCTTTATCCATTCATCTAATAATGAACACTTAGGTTGTATCCACATCTCAGCAATTATGAAAAATCCTGCAGTGAACATGGGAGCAGACAGATATCTGTATGACATATTTATATAATTTCCTTTGAATATATGAATATACCCAATAGTGGGATTGCTACGTTGCATGGTAGTTTTCTTTTTAATTTTTTGAGGAAACTCCATACTGCTTTTCAAAATAACTGTATAAATTTACATTCCTTCCAACAGTGTGCAAAGATTCCCTTTTCTCCACATCCTCTTTAGCATTTGTCATCTTTTGTCTTTTTGATAACAGCCATTTTAAAGTACATGAGGTGTTATTGTGGTTTAATTAGAATTTATTTGATCGTTAATGATCGTGTGCATTTTTAAATAGAACTGTTGACCC
>NW_022302878.1:0-1120 GCF_002776525.5 Piliocolobus tephrosceles | reverse complement strand
TGAGAAACTTCTTTGTGATATGTGAATTCATCTCACGGAGTTACAATATAGTCCTCATGAAGCAGTTAGCTAACACTCTTTTCGTGGAATCTGCAAGGTGATATTTGGGAGCCGATTGGCGCCATAGTGAAAAAGAAAATATTCTCAAATAATAACTAGAGAGAAGCTTTCTGAGAGATTGCTTTCTGATGTGTGACTTCATCACACCGAGTTACACCCTTCCCTTCTTGGAACAGTTTGCTAACACTGTTGTCGTGGATTCTGCAAAGTGATATTTGGGAACTCATTGAGGGCTATGGTGAAAAAGGAAATATCCTCAGATCAAAACCAGAAAGAAGCCTTCTGAGAAACGGCACTGTGATGTTTGAATGGAACTCACAGAGTTACACCATTCTCTTCAGTGATCAGTTTGCTAACACACTTTTCTTGAAATCTGCAATGGGGTACTTCTTAGCACAATGCAGCTTACAGTGACAAAGGAAATATCCTCAGATGAAAACTTGAAAGAAGCATTCTTAGAAACTTCTTGGTGATGTGTGAATTCATCTCACAGTTAAACTTAAGTTTTGTGGAGCAAGACATTAACACTGTCTTTGAGGAACCTGAGAAGGACTACTTTGGATCGCAATGAGGCCTACGTTGATATAGGAAATATCATCAGTTTAAAACGTGAAAGAAACTTTCTGAGAAACTTCTTTGTGATCTGTGAATTCATCTCTCAGAGTAACAAGTTAGTCCTCATGAAGCAGTTTGCTAACACTCTTTCGTGGAATCTGCAAAGTGATATTTTGGAGCCCTTTGGGGCCCATGGTGAAAAAGGAAATATCCTAAGAAAATAACTAGAGAGAAACTTTCTGAGAGATTTCTTTCGGATGTGTCACTTCATCACACAGAGTTTCACCCTTCCCTTCTTGGAACAGTTTGCTAACACTGTTGTCATGTATTCTGCAAAGTGATATTTGGGAGCTCATTGAGGGCTATGGTGTAAAAGCAAATATCCTCAGACCAAAACTGGAAAGAAGCCTTCTGAGAAACTGCACTGAGATGTGTGAATGCAACTGACAGAGTTACACGTTTCTCTTCAGTGATAAGTTTGCTGACACAGTTTTCTTCAAATCTG
>NW_022302876.1:0-1113 GCF_002776525.5 Piliocolobus tephrosceles | reverse complement strand
AAACAAGTACATGATAGCTACTGTAATAATGTATCATCACAGAAGATAAAAAAGACCACCTGTCCATTAGTCTACTAATATACAAGGAAATTAATTCTGTTGCTTCCTATTTTTCTTAAAGTTTGTGCTTCGTAGGTTTCTCTTTCTTTTTTTTTTTTTTCTTTTTTTCTTTTTTTGAGATGGAGTTTCGCTCTTTTTGCCCAGACTGGGGTGCAATGGCACAATCTCGGCTCACTGCAACCTCCGCCTCCGGAGTTCAAGGGATTCTCCCGCCTCAGCCTCCCAAATAGCTGGAATTATAGGCGCACGCCACCATGCCCAGCTAATTTTTTGTATTTTTAGTAAAGACGAGGTTTTACCAAGTTGGCCAGGATGGTCTCAATCTCTTGACTTTGTGATCCGCCAGCCTCGGACTCCCAAAGTGCTGGGATTACAGGTGTGAGCCATCGTGCCTGGCCGGTTTCTCTTTCTTATAATTCTAATTTTACAAATTTCAAGGGTCACCTGTGAGAAAATATCAATCTTAAAAAAACAAAAACAAAAAAACTGTTAAAAAAAAAAAAAAAAAAGACAGGTAAGGAGAAAATGCGCCTTTCCTGAGCCACCGTGCCCATCCACTGTTACTGTTTTTAAGGATTAAAAGAATCCCTGTACTTTTGTTATTTCATGGAACATTTTACAGTAACAGTTTTTGAGGTTCAGACAAATTGTGATTTATAGAAAATGTAATAAGAAAACGGAGAGACATGAGGTAATCCCTGGGATAAACAACACCTTTTAACATTTCTACTTATTCAACATATTTGAGATGGAGTTTCGATCCTCTCCCCCAGGCTGGAGCGCAATGTCGCGGTCTCGGCTAACTGCAACCTCCGCCTCTCGGGTTCAAACGATTCTCCTGCCTCAGCCTCCCAAGTAGTTAGGATTACAGGCATGCGCCACCACGCCCGGCTGACTTTTGTAGTTTTAGTAGAGACCGGGTTTCACCATGTTGCCCAGGATGGTCTCGAACTCGTTAGCTCAGGCAATCCACCCACCCCGGTCTCCCTAAGTATTGGGATTACATGCGTGAGCCACCGCGCACGGCCTATTTTATTTATTTTATTTTATTTT
>NW_022302875.1:0-1793 GCF_002776525.5 Piliocolobus tephrosceles | reverse complement strand
CTGAGTGAGGAGGGTGAGGAGGAGCAGAGCCCAGGCCATGGTGGAGACGTCCCGAGAGCGCTGCCTCCTGAGACCCCAGCTCTGGGCCTGCCCCAGCCCTGTGTTATCTCCTCTGCCTCAGAGGAGGGTGCGGCCTCCATGCAAATCTGCGTCCTGAGCTCCTCTCCTCACCCCACCCTCACCTGGGCCTGGGCTCAGAGACTTCTGCTTCCCTGGACAGTGGGGCTCGGCCGAGGAGATGAAAATCCTTGTTTGTCTATTCTGATGGCAGGAACTTAATTATTTTATATGTGATTTGCTCAGGAGAGCAGGATCTGCTGAAATCCCTTTCCTGAGTGAACTCCTGACCCTTAGTGTCTCTGCTGTGTGGTGCCTGTGTCTCTGTGACCCTCCAGGCCTAGGCACACCGTGCAGTGCCCTCTGCTTAGCACCCACCTCCAGGCTGTCTCTATTGTCAGGAAATGGGACTGCCCATCCTGTGGACCCCTCTGCCAGGGGGCGTTGGTCTCTGATCTCCCCAGCTGCAGCTTCGTCCCATCCCCACCCACAAGCTTTGTGCTGAAGCATCTGTCACATTGAATCCCTGGAGCACATCAGCCATCCCAGGCAGTGCACCCGCATCTACACGGGCACATGTGGGAGGGACCCTGTGGAGGGAACACGAGCACTGACCAGGGCCGCAGTCCTAAGCCTGAGTCCTCTGCCCCCAATCCTACCCTTCCCACTCATGAGCAGGTGACTTGTCCTTCCCAGCCTATAGTTCTTAGCCTGAGAAATGGGGACCACAGAGTCCACTCTGCACACAGGTCATCCATGGGGATATGAGCGAGCAGGATGAAGGGAAAGTTGTTAACAGGCATTTCTGTGTGCACCAGAGTGATATTTATTGTGAATGTTTGATTTATTGAAAGATTTGTTTCCATTTTACTGTGATTTACGTGTCAGGTCACAGAGATGCATCTTTCCTCTTTCTTGGTTTCCCCCATTGGAGCATATCCTCAGTGCAACCTAAAGCTGACCTCTCTCAACCCGGCAACACTGAAGACACACAGACACTCCATAAATACATTATTGGTTTTTTCCTCAAAATAATTTTAATATCTTTCCTCTTTCCCCATTGTCTATGACAAAATTCTTTTAATGTTTCATATTAAAATAAATATTAATGGATTCAAGTTCCTTTTAAATATTATAACATACACTGTCCTGTCGTCCCATCAGATTCATCTCTGAAACCATGACAAATGCATGGAGCAGCTATTTGAGCACAAGTAAAGGAAACGGTACTCAGCAGTTTGGGATGGCCCCAGCAGATGAAATAAAACAGAGTCAGTTTGAGACTCCTGGATTTCCTCAGTGTCCCTGGGCTGGGATCCAGGCAGCCCAAAACTTGAAGGGGCACAAGCCCCAAAACAAACAGAGGTCCAGAGAGCCCTCTTATTCAGGATTAAAGATAGGAAAAGAAGCTTATTTGGCTCCAAGTGAAGGCTTAGTCCCCTGCACAAGCAGGTAGTTCACCCCTGGGTTCTCATCTCTTATACCAGCGCCTCTGCCTGGGTTCACATTGATGTCCTATGGATGGAGACGGGGCTTCCTGCACCAGGTCACTCCACAGCCCCTGTAACCTGAAGGGGTGCAGACCAGCACTGCTCATTCACAATATGAGGTGAGCCTCATGGGAATCCGAATTCTAGTCATTGCGCTAGAAATACAAGGAGAAGAAGAAATTGGTTAAATCATATACTTGTTTACCTAGCATATCAAAAATAGTATCACTTTCATATGTAATCTAA
>NW_022302874.1:0-12458 GCF_002776525.5 Piliocolobus tephrosceles | reverse complement strand
GTCCAGGAAATTATCCATTTCTTCTAGATTTTCTAGTTGATTTGCGTAGAGGTGTTTATAGTATTCTCTGATGGTAATTTGTATTTCTGTGGGGTCGGTGGTGATATCCCCTTTATCATTTTTTATTGCATCTATTTGATTCCTCTCTCTTTTCTTCTTTATTAGCCTTGCTAGCGGTCTGTCAATTTTGTTGATCTTTTCAAAACACCAACTCCTGGATTCATTGATTTTTTGGAGGGTTTTTTGTGTCTCTTTCTCCTTCAGTTCTGCTCTGATCTTAGTTATTTCTTGCCTTCTGCTAGCTTTTGAATGTGTTTGCTCTTGCCTCTCTAGTTCTTTTAATTGTGATGTTAGAGTGTCAATTTTAGATCTTTCCTGCTTTCTCTTGTGGGCACTTAGTGCTCTAAATTTCCCTCTACACACTGCTTTAAATGTGTCCCAGAGATTCTGGTATGTTGTATCTTTGTTCTCATTGGTTTCAAAGAACATCTTTATTCTGCTTTCATTTCATTATGTACCCAGTAGTCATTCAGGAGCAGGTTGTTCAGTTTCCATGTAGTTGAGCGGTTTTGATTGAGTTTCTTAGTCCTGAGTTCTAGTTTGATTGCACTGTGGTCAGAGAGACAGTTTGTTATAATTTCTGTTCTTTTACATTTGCTGAGGACTGCTTTACTTCCAATTATGTGGTCAATTTTGGAATAAGTGTGATGTGGTGCTGAGAAGAATGTATATTCTGTTGACTTGGGGTGGAGAGTTCTATGGATGTCTATTAGGTCCGCTTGGTGCAGAGATGAGTTCAATTCCTGGATATCGTTGTGAACTTTCTGTCTCGTTGATCTGTCTAATGTTGACAGTGGAGTGTTGAAGTCTCCCATTATTATTGTATGGGAGTCTAAGTCTCTTTGTAAGTCTCTAAGGACTTGCTTTATGAATCTGGGTGCTCCTGTATTGGGTGCATATATATTTAGGATAGTTAGCTCTTCCTGTTGGATTGATCCCTTTAGCATTATGTAATGGCCTTCTTTGTCTCTTTTGATCTTTGATGGTTTAAAGTCTGTTTTATCAGAGACTAGGATTGCAACCCCTGCTTTTTTTTGTTCTCCATTTGCTTGGTAGATCTTCCTCCATCCCTTTATTTTGAGCCCATGCGTGTCTCTGCATGTGAGATGGGTCTCCTGAAGACAGCAGACTGATGGGTCTTGACTCTTTATCCAGTTTGCCAGTCTGTGTCTTTTAATTGGAGCACTTAGTCCATTTACATTTAAGGTTAATATTGTTATGTGTGAACTTGATCCTGCCATTATGATATTAACTGGTTATTTTGCTCATTAGTTGATGCAGTTGCTTCCTAGGCTCGATGGTCTTTACATTTTGGCATGTTTTTGCAATGGCTGGTACCGGTTGTTCCTTTCCATGTTTAGGGCTTCCTTCAGGGTCTCTTGTAAGGCAGGCCTGGTGGTGACAAAATCTCTAAGCATTTGCTTATCTGTAAAGAATTTTATTTCTCCTTCACTTATGAAACTTAGTTTGGCTGGATATGAAATTCTGGGTTTAAAATTCTTTTCTTTAAGAACGTTGAATATTGGCCCCCACTCTCTTCTGGCTTGTAGAGTTTCTGCCAAGAGATCTGCTGTCAGTCTGATGGGCTTCCCTTTGTGGGTAACCCGACCTTTCTCTCTGGCTGCCCTTAAGATTTTTTCCTTCATTTCAACTTTGGTGAATCTGGCAATTATGTGTCTTGGAGTTGCTCTTCTGGAGGAGCATCTTTGTGGCGTTCTCTGTATTTCCTGAATTTGAATGTTGGCCTGCCCTGCTAGGTTGGGGAAGTTCTCCTGGATGATATCCTGTAGAGTGTTTTCCAATTTGGTTCCATTTTCCCCCTCACTTTCAGGCACCCCAATCAGACGTAGATTTCGTCTTTTTACATAATCCCATACTTCTTGCAGGCTTTGTTCATTTCTTTTTCTTCTTTTTTCTTTTGGTTTCTCTTCTCGCTTCATTTCATTCATTTGATCCTCCATCGCTGATACTCTTTCTTCCAGTTGATCGAGTCGGTTACTGAAGCTTGTGCATTTTTCACGTATTTCTCGTGTCATGGTTTTCATCTCTGTCATTTCGTTTATGACCTTGTCTGCATTAATTAGTCTAGCTGTCAATTCTTCCACTCTTTTTTCAAGATTTTTAGTTTCTTTGCGCTGGGTACGTAATTCCTCCTTTAGCTCTGAGAGGTTTGATGGACTGAAGCCTTCTTCTCTCATTTCATCAAAATCATTCTCTGACCAGCTTTGATCCATTGCTGGCGATGGGCTGTGCTCCTTTGCAGGAGGAGATGCGTTCTTATTTTTTGAATTTCCAGCTTTTCTGCCCTGCTTTTTCCCCATCTTTGTGGTTTTATCTGTCTCTGGTCTTTGATGATGGTGACGTACTGATGGGGTTTTGATATAGGTGTCCTTCCTGTTTGATAGTTTTCCTTCTGACAGTCAGGACCCTCAGCTATAGGTCTGTTGGAGATTGCTTGAGGTCCACTCCAGACCCTGTTTGCCTGGGTATCAGCAGCAGAGGTTGCAGAAGATAGAATATTGCTGAACAGCGAGTGCACCTGTCTGATTCTTGCTTTGGAAGCTTCCTCTCAGGGGTGTACTCCACCCTGTGAGGTGTGGGCTGTGGGTCTGCCCCTAGTGGGGGATGTCTCCCAGTTAGGCTACTCAGGGGTCAGGGACCCACTTGAGCAGGCAGACTGCCCCTTCTCAGATCTCAACCTCTGTGTTGGGAGATCCACTGCTCTCTTCAAAGCTGTCAGACAGAGTCCTTCGCGTCTGGACAGGCCTCTGCTGCTTTAGCTGAGCCCTGTCCCCAGAGGCGGAGTCTACAGAGACAGGCAGGTTTCCTTGAGCTGCTGTGAGCTCCACCCAGTTCGAGCTTCCCAGCGGCTTTATTTACCTACTTAAGCCTGAGCTATGGCGGGCGCCCCTCCCCCAGCCTCGCTGCTGCCTTGCGGTTAGAGTGCCGCAGACTGCTGTGTTAGCAAGAAGGGAGGCTCCGTGGGCGTGGGAGCCTCCCGGCCAGGTGTGGGATATAATCTCCGGTGTGCCGGTGTTACAGCGCAGTATTGGGGTGGGAGTTACCAGATTTTCCAGGTGTTGTGTGTCTCAGTTCCCCTGGCTAGGAAAAGGGACTCCCTTCCCCCTCGCGCTTCCCAGGTGAGGCCATGCCTCGCCCTGCTTCAGCTCTCGCTGGTCGGGCTGCAGCAGCTGACCAGCACCGATTGTCCGGCACTCCCGAGTGAGATGACCCCAGTACCTCAGTTGAAAATGCAGAAATCACCGGTCTTCTGTGTCGCTTGCGCTGGGAGATGGAGACTGAAGCTGTTCCTATTCGGCCATCTTGCTCCGCCCCAGCCTACTCCCCTCTTTAAATGCTTATTGAATTTAATAAAAATTCCACAGTAAAAAATTATTGTGCTGGCCAGGTGTGGTGGCTCATGCCTGTAATCCCAGCACTTTGGGAGGCTGAGGCAGGCGGATCACGAGGTCAAGAGATCGAGACAATCCTGGCTAACACAGTGAAACACTGTCTCTACTAAAAATACAAAAAATAGCTGGGCATGGTAGTGCGTGCATGTAGTCCTAGCTACTTGGGAGGCTGAGCCAGGAAAATGGCTTGAACCCAGGAGGCGGATGTTGCTGTGAGCCGAGATTGCGCCACTGCACACCAGCCTGGCGACAGAGCGAGATTCCATCTAAAAAAGAAAAAAAAAATTATTGTTCTGTTTGTTTCCTTTTTGTACCATATGTGTTCCTGGTTTCTTCCCTCCCATTTTTTACCTTCTTATGGTTTAATTATATACTTAAAAAGATTTTCTCCTTAGTTGGCTTATTAGTTGTAATTATTTGTTGTATTTAGTGGTTATTTTAGAGTTCATAGTATACAACTTTAACTTATTACAGTCTACCCCCAAGTGATAGTCTAGAGCTTTGCATATGTTTTCAAGTTCACTGATCTTTTTCTGTTTGATGTGTCATCTATTATTAATTTCATTCTATGTATTTGCCCTCTTTGATGTTGTAATTTCAACCTCTAGAAGTTTCATTTGGGTCATTTTAAATTTTGTCTAAATCTTTTTTTTTTTTTTTTTGAGACGGAGTCTTGTGCTGTCATCTGGGCTGGAGTACAATGGCGCAGTCTTGGCTCACTGCAACCTCTGCCTCCCAGGTTCACAGGATTCTTATGCCTCAGCCTCCCGAGTAGCTGGGAATACAGGCACCCGCCACCACACTCAGCTAATATTTTTTATTTTTTATTTTTTGTATTTTTAGTAGAGATGGGGTTTCACTATGTTGGCCAGGCTAGTCTTGAACTTTTGACCTCATGATCCACCCGCCTCGACCTGCTGGGATTATAGGCGTGAGCCACCAGGCCTGGCCTCTATATCTTTACTTAACGTGTTCAATCTTTTCTTAACTGCTTCAACAAATGGAATACAGTTATAAGAACCATATTATGTTTTATGTATTTTAGGTTTAATATCTTTGACTACCCATTCTATTATCTGTGTCATTTCTGTGTCAATTTTGATTTATTCATTTTTTCTTCATTATAGATTATATTTCCCTGCTTCTTTGTATTCCTGATCATATTTTAACATGAGACATTGTGAATTTTACCTTGGGTGCTTTATGTTTTTGTAGTCTAAAATATTTTTAAGCTTTGTTTTTGGACAGAATGAATTGGGAACTATTTGATTCTTTGTGGGTCTTGCTTTTAAGTTTTGTTAGCAGCACTAGAGCTGCATTTAATCTAGAGTTAAGTTTCCCCCAATACTGAAGTAAGACCCTTGTTAGTTCTTTGACTATGACCCTTGATTATGAGGTCTTACCCTCTGGCTGTTGAGATAGGCATTATTTCTGACTCTGTTTGGCCCCTGGATACTGTTTTCTCTAATATTTTCAAGTGATTCTTTACCTGACCTCAGGTAGTTTCCTCATTTGTATGCATTGATTAGTACTTGACTGAATACTCCCTGAGCCTTCTGCATATTTCAACATTTTTCTCTTTGTAAAACTTTGTCCCTTCCAGTACTCTCTGATGTGAAGTCTAGCCACCTCTACTTCTGTGAATTGTCAGCTCTGCCTCCTCAACTCAGGGAGACGTCTGGGCTCTATCTGGGTTTTCCTTCCTTGTGCCATACCCTAGAAACTTTCTTCAGACAGTAAGATGGGTAATCAAAAGACTCGCCTCTAGCTTTTTCCATCTTTTGGGGGATCACTGTCCTTCACTGCCTGATATTTATTGTTTTGAGTGTTATTGTTTCATGTATTTTGTCTGTTTTTTCATTTTTTTTTTCAAGATGGAATGTAAATGTAGCCCCTATTATTCAGCCTTGAATGATATAGTGGAAGTCCCATTGATCAATTTTCAAGTGTTGCAGAAAGCTTATATTCCAGTAGAAACCCCACTTGGTCATGATATGTTGCCCTTTTTATATATTGCTGGACTGGTTTTGTTAAGAGTTTGTTGAAAATTTTTGCATCTGTGTTCATATAGGATATTGGTCTGTTCTTTTCTCATAATGCCTTATCTAGTTTTGGTGTCGGGGTAATACTACCTTCATAAAAAGAATTGAGAAGTGTTTTCTCCTCTTCTAGTTTCTGGAACAAGCTGTACAGAATTTATATTTTTTTAATTAATGCTTGGGTAAATGTTAACCATGAAAAACTCTGGAACTAGAGTTAACTTTAGTTTTTTAATGACAAATTCAATTTCTTTAATAGATATAAGACTATTCAGGTCATCTTTTTCCTTTTTAGATTTGATATTTTGCATCTTCTAAAGAATTAGTCAATTTTGTCTAAATTGCCAAGATTGTTTCTATGGAGTGCTGAAGGCAAAAGCCAGACCAAAGGAATTTAAGAGGATTTTTGAAGAGTTTTGGTACAAAGGGTAGCACATAATGTGGTAATATCTGGAAAGAACTGAGTTTCAAAGAAGACTTTAGTTTTTTTAAATATATGGGAAATAAGAGAATATATAATGATGAGAACATCCCAGTAGAAAATTTTGGTTGCTCCATGCTTAATTTTTAGGGTCAGTGTGCAATCAAATTAGATAAAAGGTATACAAACAGGCGTCAAATCACAAGGTGGCATGCAAAAGAGAGTTTTAATTTTAATTTAGTGCACATTTTTCTTGATCTTTCATCCTTGCATCCTAGACCAATACAGATTACTGAGTTTTACCCAGGCAAGAACTCTTCTACCAGCTTACAAAAACAGCCAGGTAATGGTTGATCTTCAGGTTTAATCCAAAATGAGCATTATCATAGTTAACAGGGGAGTTTTAATATTCATTATCATTGTCCCACTTTTCCCTACTTACTCTCCCATTTTGTCTCAAAAAATGGGAAATGAAAAATTATGCTGATAATTTTTACTCAACTGTGAAAATAGCCACTGAATAGAACTAACAGGATACTCTAATGCCCTTAAAAGAGGAGGAAAGGTGTTATCAGCTAATATGTAAACAGTTATGCAGTGGAGACAGGATGAGAGATGAACCCTACTGCCTCAGATCAGTAAGTTATCTTGGTTTGGGAACCAGCCATCATGTATAGAGCTGGGACAAGAGCAATCTAGGTGAAGCTTACTACAAATGCAAAATCCGGAGAGGGAAAAGCGCTGAATGTCATTCAGTGTACAGTGTGACAGAATACAGTGATGGGGCCATGTGTTGCAAGATGAGCTCTCAGATGTGGTTGGGTCCAAATTATTAGGGACTTGTGGGCTGTGGTTAAAAATTAGATTTTGTTCTGTGTGGTGCTAAATAGATAAAGAATTTCTGTTTTAAAAAGATGACTTAGGCTGCTGCATAAAAGATGGATTGTAGCAAGCAAGAGTGGATGCTGACAGTAGGCTATTGTGGTGATTCTGAAGATGATGGTATTGTGAACTTGGGTGGAAATGAAGTGAAATAAATAGATTGGAGTGTATTTTGGAAGTAGAACTCAAATTTTGAAATCAGATTTGGGCTAGCATTTATCTGCAAACTACTTATATGACTTTGAACATTTTTTAAAACCTTTCCTACCTTGTTTCTCATTTGCAGAATGGGGATTATGGGAAGATTAAAATAACACATAAAATATAAGGTTTGTCCCATAATGTCTGGCACGCATTAAGCACTCAGTAAATGGTAGCTATCCTTCTTAACATGTTATTGTAGGCCCAAACTGATCTCTGTATGGTCCATTTCTGTCTACACCATACAATATTGCTGCATTGCCACCAGAACTATCTTTATAAGTCACAGATTACATCACTTCTTTGCTTAAGAAACCACTTAGTTTCTTCTGATCAGTATAAACTTCATGGCATATAGCAAAGATATCCATCCATCTGTCTTTGCATCTTCACTTCCCACATCATTCTTCTCCCATCTACTGTACGCACTGGAGTAGTGCTTCTCAAACGTTAATGTGCCTGCAGCTCACCAGGGCATCTTGTTAAAATGCAGACTCTGATTCAAAAAATGTGGATGAGGCCTGAGGTTCTGCATTTCTAACAAGCTCCTACAGATGTTTCTGCTCTCTGGACCACACTTAGAGAAGCGTAGCACTAAGTACTTAAAGTTCTTGCAAGGTTGTTTTGTGTCCCTGTAACTTTTACTCTTCTAATTAATCTGATCTCACTGTCTGAAATGACCTTTCCTCATTTCTCTACTTAATGAAATCATTCTCATTTTCAAGACCTATCTAACTCAAAGGTCATCTTCTCTATGAAATTTTCTCCAAACACATTTAATTCACCACTAAAGCTTCCCAAATGTTTGCTTTCTTCCTTCCTCATAGTATTTGGCAAATAGCTTGTATTACAGTGTGTCATTTTGTTCCGCTGCTAATTTTTAGATTGTTGGTCTTCCTTAGAGGACAGTGCTCCTTGAGGTCAAGTTTTGTGTCTTTGTTTCAGCAAGTTGCATAGCTTCTTACACAAATAAGTAAATGAATAAATAAAGCTGTGTTGTGTATTTCTGAAAATGGCAAATCACTCTGTGCAGCAAATGTTATTTCAGCAAATAGAAAATTGTGGGGTTTTTCAGCTTAAATTATTGATTTGGCATTTTTTAAATGTAAAGCACTCCTTAAATTCTCTTCAGTCATTGTAGCTGGTCATCTAAACCAATTTTACATTCATTAGCAAGTCAGTGTATTACATTCATTAGCAAGTCAATCATATTTCTTTTCCGGGTCAGAAAGCCTCAGGCTTTTCTTAGCTAATACAAAGCTAAAATTGATAAAGATTATACACACTGTGAGTAATCATTTCTTTTAACAGTGCTCCCGGAGAGTATGTTTGCCTGAAGCTGTTAAGAAATGAAGGATAAAATGGAAATCGAATTTTTTTTTTTTAACATTTAAAGAATGTGAAAAGAAGAATAGGTATGCGACTTAATTTATATTTTAATATTTATAGCCACGTTTTTAAAAGTTCATTTCATGCTTTTTAAATATTATATTCATCTTACAGAGTAATTTATGAATCACATTGGACCAAAAGTTTCTTCAGGGGATCCATGTGCAGTTAACTTCTATTTCATAAAAATCCTTTAGCTTTTATTAAATTTTCTCAGGGAGAGAAATGATGTTTGTTTCCTCTTTCTCAACCTTCCCAGTTCCCAACCAGGGAAAATCTCCTTGAAGCTGATTAGAACTCCTTGCTTACATTGTAACATGAAGTGAGTAGTGCTTTCCCTAAAATGGCGAAGCTAGAGATATGACTGTCTATCAGCAGGCGGGATGGCTTTGTTCTTAGGCTGATGAATTGTGCTTTTCCATACGCAGAACTCTTAGTGTTGCTGATTTCAGTTAAGTAGACTTTCACATTTTAATTTACATAGCATTAACACGTTTCTCTGAGAAGTGACAGTTTTATGGAGACATTTCCTTGTCTCCTCTCGTGAAACTGAAAAAAAAAAAAAAAAAATCCACAGATCATTCATTTACACTTCTAAAAGTGATAGGCTTTGTTTTGCTGCCATTTTCATTGCACTGCTTCTGATCTTGCTATTTCTAATTAAAAAGATAATTTAGGTAATATAAACAATACTCTGGCTATACTAGAAGCTTTTTTTTGGTCTGATAATGAAGGAGAAAAGGCTATTGGACAAAGGCTAAGGATATGCTCTCTATGTCTTGGCGTTCAAGAGGCCTTAGAGTCTACTGTGAGTGCCTTCCTTTGTGGAACTTCTTCAAGTTTAGCTTTTATTACCCATCATTCAGTCCTACTTCAGCCCAGAGAGGGTACCTTAAAATCAATCACTTTGGAGGGAAGAGGGAATTTAAATTGGGTCTTGTAATGGGAATATTATTTTAGTATGAGGAGGAGAGTTAGTTGATTATGCTTAGTTAAGAAATAATTGCTAGTGGAAGCCCAAGAATAAAGAGAATGTTAGGAATATTCTGGGGACAGCTCAGTCATCAGTTTTGTTGGATAGTAATAGATAATTGAAAAGGAAGCTTGTGACCAGATTGTTGAGAAACCTAAATTTGGATCAAGTCATTTGGACTTTACTTACTCAGTATATATTTTAAGTTACTGAATGACTTTTTAAAATGGCATGGATGATAGCCTTGTTAAATTTGGATGGGCAGAGGTATGTGATGTCCTGGGACAATAGTGATAGCAAGTGAGGAAAGGGAGAAGAAAATTCTACAGATAAAACTGAGCCTTGGAATTCTGGCCCACATGTATAGTCTGCTCCATGAGAAGCTCACAAGCTCAGGTAGTAAATAGGCAATTATAGTAGCAGGAATCATTCTTTCTCCTGGGGAACAGAAATAAAAATATATAGCAATCATGGAAGTCAGAGGGCGGGGTCACAGTGCATGTCACAAAGTCTTCCCATTGAGCAGGTCCCTTGCCATTGGGGTACATGTTGAGTGTACAATAATCAGTTAAAGAAAAGGGCTTATGATAGAGAAAGAGGCCTAGGAACCCCTAGTTACTTGTGGAGGTTCATGGCGGATCTCAGTTCTATAGTTTGTATATGGAATAGAGTAGAATAAACTGAATGCGGAGGCTGGGATTTTAGGCCAGGTAACATGGCAGAAAGTAAAGAGGGAGACTAGAGCCAGGAGCCAGAAGCTCAGTCTGATGGTTTAGGGCAACAGGGTATGGCTGTATGATCACCTCAAGCTTATACCTAGTTCACTGGACCCTAGGTATGTTGGTGATGAAAGAGGCTGTAGGCTTGAGGTAATGGTAGTCCAGCTGTCAGTACTGGATCATCAGACCTGGAGAGGCCAATCTGATAGTGGCACTGAAGTTGTAAACTACTATGGGACGGAACCTGCAGTAATTAATTCAGCTTAGGGGAAGAAGCATGAAAAATGAAGCAGGGAATAGCAGATGTTTCATAACTGTCTGTCTTCTCTTGAAAGCTCTCCAGTGTTCTTTATGATAAAGTTCTAATGCAGTGGCCTGCGATGCGAGTCCCTGCACAATATTAATCAAATGGCTCTGTAATGTGTTATCTTTTCTTTTTTTATTTATTATACTTTAAGTCCTAGGGTACATGTGCACAACGTGCAGGTTTGTTACATATGTATACATGTGCCATGTTGGTGAGCTGCACCCATTAACTCGTCATTTACATTAGGTATATCTCCTGATGCTATCCCTCCCCCCTCCCCCCTCCCCACAACAGGACCCAGTGTGTGATGATCCCCTTCCTGTGTCCAAGTGATCTCATTGTTCAATTCCCACCTATGAGTGAGAACATGCAATACAAAATATTGTACAAAATACAAACATGTATTTGGTTTTCTGTTCTTGCGAAAGTTTGCTGAGAATGATGGTTTCCAGCTGCATCCATGTCCCTACAAAGGACACGAACTCATCCTTTTTTATGGCTGCATAGTATTCCATGGTGTATATGTGCCACATTTTCTTAATCCAGTCTGTCACTGATGGACATTTGGGTTGATTCCAAGTCTTTCCTATTGTGAATAGTGCCGCAATAAATATAGATGTGCATGTGTCTTTATAGCAGCATGACTTATAATCCTTTGGGTATATCCCCACTAATGGGATGGCTGGGTCAAATGGTATTTCTAGTTCTAGATCCTTGAGGAATCGCAACACTGTTTTCCACAATGGTGGAACTAGTTTACAGTCCCACCAACAGTGCAAAAGCATTCCTATTTCTCCACATCCTCTCCAGCACCTGTTGTTTCCTGAATTTTTAGTGATTGCCATTCTAACTGGTGTGAGATGGTATCTCATTGTAGTTTTAATTTGCATTTCTCTGATGACAACTGATGATGAGCATTTTCTCATGTGTCTGTTGGCTGTATGAATGTCTTCTTTTGAGAAGTGTCTGTTCATATCCTTTGCCCACTTTTTGATGGGGTTGTTTGTTTTTTTCTTATAAATTTGATTGAGTTCTTTATAGGGTCTGCATATTAGCCCTTTGTCAAATGAGTAGATTGCAAAAATTTTCTCCCATTTTGTAGGTTGCCTGTTCACTCTGATGGTAGTTTCTTTTGCTGTGCAGAAGCTCTTTAGTTTAATTAGATCCCATTTGTCAATTTTGGCTTTTGTTGCCATTGCTTTTGGTGTTTTAGACATGAAGTCCTTGCCCATACCTATGTCCTGAATGGTGTTACCTAGGTTTTCTTCTAGGGTTTTTATGGTTTTAGGTCTAACATTTAAGTCTCTAATCCATCTTGAATTAATTTTCATATAAGGAGTAAGGAAAGGATCCAGTTTCAGCTTTCTACTTATGGCTAGCCAATTTTCCCAGCACCATTTATTAAATGGAGAATCCTTTCCCCATTTCTTGTTTTTCTCAGGTTTGTCAAAGATCAGATGGCTGTAGATGTGTGGTATTATTTCTGAGGGCTCTGTTCTGTTCCATTGGTCTATATCTCTGTTTTGGTACCAGTACCATGCTGTTTTGGTTACTGTAGCCTTGTAGTATAGTTTGAAGTCAGGTAGCATGATGCCTCCAGCTTTGTTCTTTTGGCTTAGGATTGTCTTGGCAATTTGGGGTCTTTTTTCATTCCATATGAACTTTAAAGCAGTTTTTCCAATTCTATGAAGAAAATCATTGGTAGCTTAATGGGGATGACTTTGAATCTATAAATAACCTTGGGCAGTATGGCCATTTTCACAATATGGATTCTTCCAATCCATGAGCATGGTATGTTCTTCCATTTGTTTGTGTCTTTTTTTATTTCACTGAGCAGTGGTTTGTAGTTCTCCTTGAAGAGGTCCTTTACATCCCTTGTAAGTTGGATTCCTAGGTATTTTATTCTCTTTGAAGCTATTGTGAATGGGAGTTCACTCATGATTTGGCTCTCTGCTTGTCTGTTATTGGTGTATAAGAATGCTAGTGACTTTTGCACATTGATTTTGTATCCTGAGACTTTGCTGAAGTTGCTTATCAGCTTAAGGAGATTTTGG
>NW_022302873.1:0-2414 GCF_002776525.5 Piliocolobus tephrosceles | reverse complement strand
GCTAGGGTCAGATCTCTGCTGTGCTTCCCTGAATGCAGCACTGACTATGCTGACATGTTAGTGTTTATTCTGCAGTTACCCAGGGGAGTGCAGGACAGGGTCAGAGAGAGACCTGCACTCCCCTGTGTGTTGAAGCCACAGCTTCAACATGTGGCTCCTTGAATTCCTATGACAGTGCTCAGGTTGTTCTGATGGGCAAGTAGGATCTATTGATGGTTCTTGAGCAGAAGAGTGACTTGAAAAAAGATATGCTCAGGGCATGTACTGGTGAATTGATGCAAAAGGGAATGGGGAACGTATTGATGGCAAGAAGGCTGGAAGGCTGGCTTGAGCCCTGTGGCAGGAACTCACAGCCCCACCTGCTCTATGAAAGGTCTTTCTGCCCCTGGCACTGGGAGTCTCAACAAGCAAGGGCCAAATGTACCTCATTACCCAGTGGCTAGCACAGCAGGTAGAAGCAGGTGCATGGAGAGTGTGTGTAGCTACAATAAATGAACACACTAGCAAACACATGAATGAGTAAAATCTTCCCCTCTCTGCCCCCAGGCTTGCTAATCAGGCCTCCAAAGCCTGTTCTTGCCCACCTGTCACCACCCTAGGTCTGCTCTTCTCTGGGATGCTCAGGGCACTGAAAACTTGAACCACCTGCAGAATCACCAGTGAGCTCATTATCTGACCTGAGCACTTCCTGGGTCACTTGGGCTCTAACCTGCCCTTCCCCTGGGCTGTCTGCAAACTCAGCACTGCCTTGTCCAGGGATCTGGAATCTCAGAGGGAAGCCTCTGCCACAGGGTTCCCTGCCCTGCTCTGCAGGGTTTGTGGTCTGCAGTGAGGCTCCACAGATTTCTCTCCTGACTTTGATTCACCCAGTGCCAGGGCAGAAAGACCTTTTATAGGGAAGGTGGGGACATGAATTCCTGCCACAGGGCTCATGCCAGCCTCCAGCCTTCTTGTCCTCAGTATGTTCCCCATTCCCTTTTGCATTGATTCACCAGTATATGCCCTGAACATTTCTTTATTCATGTCACTCTTCTGTTCAAGAACCATCAATAGATCCTACTTGCCAATCAGAATAAATCTGAGCTCCATGATGGGAATTCAAGGAGCCCCACGTTAAAGCTGCAGCGTCCCTCTCTGACCCTGTGCTCCACTTCTCCAGCCAGGCCGGGCTCCTCCAGGGATTGAGGACAACCCCTTGCTCCTCCCTCCTCTGGGCCTTTGGCCACACCATGCTCTCTGCCATATTAAATCCTGGTCTGCAAGGCCCATCTCCTCTGAGTTGACTTCCAGTAACTCTAAACCTTGAAAACACATTTGGAAAAACAAACAGCTAAGCTCTTCTGCACTTTAGAGTCATAAGTCTGGTTTATGCAAAGTCCAGACCAATCTCTGTGAGAGGGATTCTAGGATGCTGGATTTCTAAAGCTTCCAGGAGGCTCTGATGCCACTAGCCCAGCCAGGTCCATTGCTGCGCAATTGGAAAGTACTGATGATATTGCACTTGGGTTATCCAAGTGATTGGATGGTACACTCCAAGTATACACCAGTTCCTGATATCTATACACTGTACATGCCATCTCTGCAAATAAAAGTAATAGTGATCCCTACCATTTACTGAGGGCTCACCAGGTGCCAGGCATGCACTGCACCCGCTATATGTATGAACTCATCCAGTCTTCACCACTCACCTCCTAGGTCGATATTACCAACCTGGTTTATTGAGAACGAGAGAAGCTAAGTCTTTTGGCCAAAGTTGCAGAGCTGGCCAGTGGAGAAGTCCAATCTTGAACCTGGGGCTGTTTCCAAAGCCAGTGCTCCTTACCCCTGGGGTAGTCATTTGTGCCCCTGGGCCAGCGAGCCTTCGGCCTGGGCATCTGCTTCAGTTCAACTCAGTTTTATTCTGTTCTGTTCCAGCAGCACTACTGTTGTTTGCATTTGCTAAGTCCTAGGGATGGAAACATGGGTAAGAAGATGCCACTATCCTTGAAAAACTTCTTAGGCCAGGTGTGGAGACAGCTCTCAAATAGCTAGTCCCTCAAGAGCTGCTGGGGACACACCTGGGCACACAGCATGAGAGGGACTCAGAGAAGAGGGTAGAGTGGAATAGATTCTGCCCTGGCAGTGGAAGCAGGACTAGTTCAGGCTCCAGAGTACAGGAAGCATTTGCACCAGGCCTTGAGGCATGACAGAGAAGGGACAGAGAGCATCAAGCAGAGGGAACAGGCTGAGCCAAGGCAGGATGGTGGGATGGGTCAGGTGGCCATGGCTGCTGCACTGGGGACTGTGGTGGAGGATTTGGCTGGAAATGCAGGTGGGACCAGACCATGAAGAGTCTCAAACACAGACCTGAGGACTCTGACCTTTATTCTGGGGGCGGCAGGGAGCCATGGGAGGTACAGGAGCAAGGCTGGTTC
>NW_022302872.1:0-1548 GCF_002776525.5 Piliocolobus tephrosceles | reverse complement strand
TGAGCAATCTCAGAAGTGATATTTTGGATATCATTGAATCACATGGTGCACAATGAAATATCTTCACATAAAATCTGGAGAGAACCCTTCCAAGAAATTGCTTTGTGGTGTGTTAATTTACCTCACAGAGTTACACTTTTGCTTTCATTGAGGTGTTTGCTAACACTGATTTCACAGAATCTGCAATGAGATATATGGGAGTGCATTTAGAACTGAAATATCGTCAGATAAAAACGAGAAAGAAGCTTTCTGAGAACCTTCTTTGTGATGTGTGAATTCATCTCAAAGAGTTACACCTTTCCCTTCATGAAGCAGTTTGCTAACACTGTTTTTGTGGAATCTACAAAGTGGTATTTGGGAGCACATTGAGGGCTATGGGGGAAAAGGATATATCCTCAGATGAAAACTGGAAAGAAGCATTCTGAGAAACTGCATTGTGTTGAGTAAATACAACTCACAGAGTTACACTGTTCTTTTCATTGATCAGTTTACTAACACTGTTTTCTTGAAATCTGCAATGAAATATTTCTTAGCACCATGAAGTTTACAGTGACAAAGGAAATATCCTCTGAAGAAAACGAGAAAGAAGCTTTCTGAGAAACTGCTTTATGATGTGTGAATTCATCTCACAGAGTTACACCTTTCTCTTCATGAAGCTGTTTGCTAACACTGTTTTCGTGGAATCTGAAAAGTGATATTTCCCTTTACGTGGGAAGATACAGACACTCATATTTCGTCCCAGCTGACTTGGACTGTTCTGCCTCAAGGGTTCTGAGATAGCCCCATTTTTTCGGACAGGCACTGGCACTGTATGTTAGCCTCTGTCCCCTCACCCACCACACACTATTGCAATATGTAGATGACTTATTGCTATGTAGCCCCTCCTGGGAGATCTCCCTTGCTGCTACACTTTTAAATTTTCTTGGTGACTGAAGTTATTGGGTTACCCTGGCCAAGGCTCAACTTTACACACCTTCTGTCTCCTACCTAGGCATACTCCTCACACCCACTACACAAAGCCTCACGGCCGATAGAATAAGCCTCATTGAAGCTCTCCAGCCTCCTCAGGATGCGGAAGAGATGTTGTCCTTCCTGGTACTGGTAGGGTATTTCAGGCATTGGATTCCCAACTTCGGGGTCCTAGCCAAGCCCCTCTACCAGGCTGCCAAGGAAGTGCTCACTGGACTGCTGTCCAACCCCTCATTGATTGCCAAATCTTTCAAGAAGCTTCAGGAATGTCTCCTTTCTGCCCTGGCTCTCTCTCACGCCAATCCCCTTTGGCCTTTTCATTTATTCACCATGAAATGCCAAAAGGTAGCTACTGGCCTCCTAGCCCAGCAGGTTGGATCCATATACCAGGCCATGGCCTATCTCTCCAAGCAGTTAGATCCCACAGTCCAGGGCTGGCAATCTTGTCTGTGAGCCCTGGTTGCTGCCAGAGAACTTATCAAGGAGGCTCTTAAGCTCACCCTAGGATATCCTCTTATGGTCTACTCTTCTTACCGACTGTCAGATCTTATCACACACAAGTCTCTCACCCACCTCACT
>NW_022302871.1:0-1541 GCF_002776525.5 Piliocolobus tephrosceles | reverse complement strand
GCTAGTGGGCTGTAAATGGTACAGCCACTTTGGGAAACAGTCTGGCACTTTCTTAACAAGTGAATCACATACTTCCCACACAGCCTAGCAATTCTGCTCCTAGAAATCTGCCCCAAAGAAATGAAAACATACTCCCACACAAAGGCCTGTTGCAGGGTGCGGTGGCTCAGGCCTATAATCCCAGCACTTTGGGAGGCCAACGCAGGTGGATCACCAGCGGTCAGGAGTTTGAGACCAGCCTGGCCAACACGGTGAAACCCCATCTCTACTAAAAATACAAAAATTATCTGTGCGTGGTGGTGTGTGCCTGTAATCCCAGCTACTCAGGAGGCTGAGGTGGGAGAATTGCTTGAACTTCAGAGGCAGAGGCTGCAGTGAGCTGAGATCGCGTCACTGCACTCCAGTCTAGGCAACAGAGTGAGATCCCGTCAAAAAAAAAAAAAAAGACTTCCACGTGCATGTTCACAACAGCATTACTTAAACAGCCAAAGAGTAGAAACAACCCAAACACCCATCAACGGATGAGAGGATAAACAATATGTGGTGTATCCATACAATGGAATATTATTCAGTCATAAAAAAGGAATGAAGAGCGTGGGCCCAATGACGCATGCCTTTGATCCCAGCAGTTTGGGAGATCAAGGTGGGAGGACTGCTTGAGCATAGGAGTTGAAGATCAGCTTGGGCAACACAGTGAGACCCCATCTCTACAAGAAATAAAAATATTAGCCAGGTGTGGTGGTGCACCCTGTGGTCCCAGCTACTCAGGAAACTGGGGAGGGGGTGGATCACTTGAGGTTGAGGCTGCGACGAGCCATGATAGTGCCACTGGACTCTAGCCTGGGCAACGGAGTAAGACCTTGTCCCCACAACAGCAACAACAACTAAAAAGCAATTAAATACTGAACCGATACAATTTACAATGTGAATAGACCTTGAAGACATTATGCTAAGAGGACGAAGGCAGTCACCAAAGCTACATGTGGCGTATTCCATTTATAGGAGATGAAATGTCTAGAATAGGTTCATCCATAGAGACAAAATAGATTTGTGGTTGCCCAGAGCTGAGGGTGGGAATGGAAAACAACTATTAACAGGCACAGGGTGTCTTTTTGGGGTGATCGAAATATTCTTTTTAAAATTTTTAACTAATTCATCAATTTATTTATTATTATTATTATTATTTTTAGAGACAGGATCTTGTTCTGCGGCCTTGGCTGGATGGAGTTCAGTGGTGTGATCATAGCTCACTGCAGCCTTCAACTCCTGGGCTCAAGCGATCCTCCCACCTCAGTCTCCCAAGTAGCTGGGATTACAGGCACTCGCCACCAGGCCCAGCTTATTTTCATTCAATGTTTTGTAGTGATAGGGTCTTGTTTTGTTGTCCAGGCTGGTCTCAAACTCTTGGCTTCAAGTGATCCTGCTGCCTCGGCTTCCCAAAGTGCAGGGATTACAGACCTGAGCCACCACACCCAGCCTGGAAATATTCTAAAGTTGGATTGCAGTGATAGTTACACAACTCTGTACCTTTATTAAAAATT
>NW_022302870.1:0-11769 GCF_002776525.5 Piliocolobus tephrosceles | reverse complement strand
TGAGCTGCTGTGAGCTCCACCCAGTTCGAGCTTCCCAGCGGCTTTGTTTACCTACTTAAGCCTCAGTGATCGCGGGCTCCCCTCCCCCAGCCTCGCTGCTGCCTTGCGGTTAGATTGCCACAGACTGCTGTGTTAGCAAGGAGGGAGGCTCCGTGGGCGTGGGACCCTCCCGGCCAGGTGTGGGATATATTCTCCTGGTGTGCCGGTGTGCTTACAGCGCAGTATTGGGGTGGGAGTTACCCGATTTTCCAGGTGTTGTGTGTCTCAGTTCCCCTGGCTAGGAAAAGGGACTCCCTTCCCCCTTGCGCTTCCCAGGTGAGGCGAAGCCTCGCCCTGCTTCAGCTCTCGGTGGTCAGGCTGCAGCAGCTGACCAGCACCGATTGTCTGGCACTCCCTAGTGAGATGACCCCAGTACCTCAGTTGAAAATGCAGAAATCACCGGTCTTCTGTGTCGCTCGCGCTGGGAGATGGAGACTGGAGCTGTTCCTATTCGGCCATCTTGCTCCGCCCCCCGATATCAATATATATTAAAATATTAGAATAACATTTGTGAAACTTGATAATCCTTTGGGGTTTATTTGAATAATGAACTGTGTACATGTTCCATTCATAACAGCATAGGGATTTAAATTTGCCTTATGGTTGCAGGCCTTATTTGAAGATGATTACAAACTCAATGTTGGGTTTTAACTTATTTTTCGTCTTACATTCAATGATTTCCAGAAACTTCTATGACCACACAACTCATCCAAGATAATAAATTCTGAGTGTGGAGGAAATACATTCATGTTGATAATCTTTTTACATTCAGTTCTTCTTTGCCTTTCCCCTTTCCATTCCCATGCATTCTCCTCAGACTCTTGCCAGTAAAAACTGGCAAATCCTGCAACTCCTTGGTATATAATCCATCTTCTCCCACATAATTTCTCATACAGGCATAATAGGGTTTTAGGTATCCTTTTTGTGGGGAAAAGAAAGAGAGATCAGCCTGTTGTGTCTATATAGAAGGAAGTAGACTTAAGAGACTCCATTTGGTTCTGTATTTGAGATGCTGTTAATCTGTGACCCTACCCTCAACCTTGTCCTTGCAAGAGACATGTGCTGTGGTGACTCAAGGCTTAATGGATATTGGGCTGTGCAGGATGTGTCTTTGTTAAACAAGTACCTGAAGGCAGCTTGCTGGTTAAAAATCCTGTGGTCCCTGGGCCCTGGGCAATGGAACATCTCGGTGTAAAACCCATTGTGTGCTTTGTTTACTGAGCAAGGAGAAAACCGCCTTTAGGAATAAGGTGGGACTTGCTGGAGCAATGCTGCTAAAAGGTTTATGGAGATTTTGCATATGCATCTCAAGACACAGCACTTTCCTTTAAACTTATTCATGCCACAGGGATTTTTGTTCATATGTCTTGCTGCGGATTTCCTCCCTACAATGATCCTATTGTCCAGCCACTCCCTTATGTTTAAGATGGTAAAGATAATTATCAATAAATACTAAGGGAACTCAGAGACCGGTGCCGGCGTGGGTCCTCTGTAAGCTGAGTGCCAGTCCCCCGGGCCCCGCTTTTCTTTCTCTATACTTTGTCTCTGTGTCTTACTTCTTTTCTAAAGTCTCTCGTTCCACCTAACGAGAAACACCCACAGGTGTGGAGGGGCAGGCCACCCCTTCACTTTTGAGTCCTTTGGAAGCAACAAGGAATGGTTTATTATCCCAAGGAGAAAAAGTATCCCCTTACAAGACAATGACCCATGTGAAGCCCTTAAGGCATTCTGTGCCTAAGGGTGTGTTTTCCTCAGGTGCCTGTGAATGTGAGGATGGAAAGATGCTATTCTACTCTCAAGAAGCCTCCTAGGTAATGGTAGTTTCAACATTATCAAATTTCTCTGTGTCCATTCAGAAGTTCCTTTTTATTGGAATAGGTTGCAATTCTTCTCTATCACTGTTCTTTCTTTAACGTAAGATAACTGGCAAAGGTGTGTATTTATTTGCTGCTTCAACTTGATAAGCATGGCACTCAGTTGGAGGCTTAACCTTCAGACACATCTGTCCTTTACCCATGTCAAATAGGGAATTACTTTAAAATTGTCAAAGAAGCTTTTCAGTGTTTCTACTTTCGAATCTGTTTATTGAATCATTGTTAATTTAAGGCATTGAATTTTTACTTTGCCTGTATGGTTTCTATAGCTACAGAAGGTTCCGATCCAACAATCTTTGTAATCATAATTGATCCTATAGGTCTAAGTGCTATAACCATTTTTTTCTACCAAATTTTACCCTTCTTCTACCTCATACCACTATTGTTAATAACTTAAATAATCATGGTACCACTATCTGATTACTGTTCCATTTTTTTCTTCAGCAAGGAAGCTGTCCATGAATTATTAATCTATGTGACCTAACAAATTTTAAAATCCTATTTGAGTTTTTTTCCTGGACCCACTCATAGTACCACTCTATTGTTCTAGTTTCCAGAAGATGGCTTACTCAAAGTGAAAGTGAAAAAAGAAGTCTAATGAAGAGATTATATACACAGGTGTATATAAGATTAAGGGAACAAACAAGGAAAGATTATTCACCCAGTCACTAGCAACAGCATAAATTCTTTATTAGTCATAGGCTCAAGTAGGAAAGGGACAATGGTAAATGAAAACCGAGAAGAGTTTTTGATTTGAAAGAAGGTGTCCTCAAAGCAATTATGGCAACATGTAGAGAATTGATGCCACTATTCAAACACGGACAGGTGTGAAAAAATGAGGAACATAATTCCCCTAACATTTTGTCCAACACAACGATCTCCTGCTAGCATTTTGCATTACCTGACTCCAACTAGAAGACAGGAAGAAAGGTATCCTAAATAATGCAATCAAACAGATTAGCTCCATATAACACAGAGAAGGGCAAAAACGGTAGAGTGTTTCTGAAGTAGCAAATAGAGAAACAATTGTTTACTCTTCTATCAGACTCCATTACTTTATAAATAATAGTTGTGTTTCCATGGTTTACCTTTTACTTCACGAGATTGGGAACTGTTGTATAAATAAATATAATTCCAGACCCCAAATAATATCCACACTATTCCAGACCATAATTCCAGACCCCACACTATTCCACACTATCCACACTATTTCACCATAATTCCAGACTCCAAATAATATACACAAAAGTATATCCACACTTTTGTCATCCTTTTCTATAGCTTTATCTTGTTTATATGCACAAGACTAGATTTCTGATTTGTTTTCTACATATTATGTTCCTCTGTTTTGAACCATGGGGCTGGTAACCACTTTCCCTACCCCCTGTCCATAAAATGGCACCAGTACTAAATGACACTAAAAGTAATGGCAAAAACCGCAATAACTTTTGCACCAACCTAATACTTGTCTGTGATTCAAGCTAGAAAGAAAGACAAGAAAAAAAGAAGGAACACGAAGGAAGGAGGGAGGGATGGAGGGAGTAAAGGAAGGAAGGAAAGAAGGAAGGAAGGAAAGAAGGAAGGAAAGAAGGAAGGAAGGAAGGAGGAAAGAAGGAGACAGAGAGAGAAAGAAAGAGAAGAAAGAAAAAAGGAAAGAGAAAAAGGAGAGAAAGAAAGAGAAAGAAAAGAAAGAAAGAAAAAGGGAAGGAAAGAAAGAAAGGGAAAATGAGAAAGGAGAAGAAAATGAGAAAGGGACAGGAAAGGAAAGGGAAGGAAGAAAAGGAAGAAAAGGGAAAAAAGGAGAAATACATCTAAATCTTTTAAAAAAATCTTTTATTTTTAGGCTCAGGGATACATATGCAGGTTTCTTATATAGGTAAACTCAAGTCACAGGGATTTGTTGTACAGATTATTTCATCACCCAGTTACTAGGCCTAGTGCCTAACAGATATTTTTTCTGATCTTCTCCCTCTTCTTACCCTCCACCCTCAAGCAGGCCCTAGTGTCCATTATTCTCCTCTTTGTGCCCATGTGTTCCTATCATTTAGCTCCTGTTATGCCCAGACCGTTTGTTCCCCAAAGAAGACCACCAGAGTCCAGAGTCAAAGCCAAGCGGCAAGGATCTTTTACTGCAAGTTCGAACTTGGTCCCTCCGCTTCACTGCTTACAAGAGGGCCTCGAACAATGCGTGTGCTCACTTTTTATAGCCTGATGTAAACAGGACTTGTAAGGTTACAGAGGAACAAGGGAATTCTTTAGGTTACAGCATTACAACTGGTTAACATATTAAGTTATACATTTAGCAGTTTTCTATTGGTTCCTGCGCTTTCAGTAAAACCACAAACGGCTGTGTCCTTATCAGAGATTTTTCCAGGTGGTGTTTTTTTTTAAAATTGAGATATATGGTGGGACGTGTTTGCACTGGGCCCAGGAAATTGAGAGATATATGGTGTTTGCACTGGGCCCAGGAAATTGAGAGATATATGGTGTTTGCACTGGGCCCAGGAAATTGAGAGATATATGGTGTTTGTGTTGAGCCCAGGGCTGAGGAATGTGCCTGATTTCTTTCACTCCCACTTACAAGTGAGGCCCTGTAGTATTTGGTTTTCTGTTTCTGTGTTAATTTGCTAGAAATAATAGCCTCAGCTGCATCCATGTTCTTCAAAAAACATGATTTTATTATTTTTAATGGCTGCATAGTATTCCATGGTGTATGTGTACCGCATTTTCCTTATGTGTGGCCAGAAAGCTTATGAAAAAAGTTCAATATAACTGGTAGAGTAATGCAAATCAAAACCACATGAGATATCATCTCATAACAGTCAGAATGGCTTTTATTGAAAAGTAAAAAAGTAATAGATGCTGGCAAGGCAGCAGAGAAAATGAAATGCATATACACTGTTGGTGGGAGTGTAAATTAGTTCAACCATCGTGGAAAGCCGTGTGGCAGTTCTTCAAAGAGCTAAAAACAGAACTATAATTCAATCCAGAAATCCTATTACTGGTTACATACCCAAAGGAATAGAAATCATTCTATCATAAAGACACGTGCACACATATGTTCACTGCAGCACTACCCACAATGGCAAATACATGAAATAAACTTAAATGTCCAATGGCAAACTGGATAAAGAAAGGGTGGAACATACACACATCTAAATTTTAATTAATCTTAAACTCCATCACTCAAATCTGTTTCTGTGTGCATTCTCCATCTCAATGAATGTCATCACTTTTCTCCTAGTTGCCAGCTTGATATCTATTTCACCATTAATTTCTTTCTGTCATGCTCTTTAACCTATGTCTAGTTGTCTCAATATCATGTTAATTTGACCATGTAAGTAGCTCTCAATCTGCCCTTAATCTTGATTCACCGTTGCTAGGTAAATTTCTGCTTTTCTCAATTCAGCTTTATTACTGTAATAGTTTCCTAATGCAGGGCTCTGCCCACACACCTCTCCTATTCAATTCGTTCCTCCCAGGGTGTTCTGTAAGTGATTTGTTCAAAACACAAATTTTGTCCTACCAGTTTTCTTCTAAAAATCATCCAGTTGTTTCCATAATTGTTTTCACATTGACACACAATAGCCTTCATAATCTAGCCCCTGCCTGCATATGAAGCTGCTTCACATGACTCTCCTTCCAAGGGTAACTAATGACCCAGCAATACTTGCAGCTCTTTGGATACCACTGTTTCTTCAATATGGAATAACACTCAATTCTTTTTTCTTAACCTAACTGCCAGTTTCTGAACTGAAAGTGAATCTTCTCTCACCTTTTGTCGTTATCTATTAGGTATCTCCATAATTACTTTGCTTGCTTCTATCATACTGTCTTATCATTATTTTCTATTTCCACTAGCCTATAGATTTCATGGGTATAAGAATTGGTTTTAGTTATGTTTTGAGGTTTACATCTCTAATACCCAACAAAGGGTCTGGAGACTTGAAGAAGTCAAAAGCATATTTAATATACAAGTAAGTGAATGGTTGAATCTTCTTAATTAAAAGTATATTCCTAGATAAAGATTACTCACTTGATGCTTCTGACCTAAAGATGTCCCCAAATTGTGGCCTGCTGGTGAAATTGAATCCCATGGAGCCCAATAGTAGTACATTTTTGTTTTCTCTGTTATAATGATGATTCCTGACTGGTGTGGAAATACTCCTTAGCCAGTCTCTTGTCAGTAGGTTAATAACTCTTTGTCTTCCTTCTGCCCCAATGCATTGGTCTTTAGTCAAAGCACTTTATAGTTTCTTTTCTCCAACTCATATGCATTGCTCAAATATCAATATGGTCTAATCTCCAAGTCATGGATTTTAATCATTTTTTAACATGATGTTGGCCCAATATATTTGAAAATTCTCATTTGGATTTATTTTCAGAGAAAACAAATACCGTGTTACATATTCTCAATGATTGCAAAACTTTCTCTTTCAAAAATGTATTTCCTTTGAAATTACAAAAAACCATTCAGAATCAACCATTATTCATGATGATACCACATAGATATCTGAAAAGTATAAAGCAAAAATAATAAACATGCAAGTATCTAGCATTATAAAACAAATAATTATAAAATAGCATTGACTTTTTATAAAAGTATTTTGTTCCACTAAGTTAAAAAACATAGTTCTGAGCAGAGGCTCTGCAGGATTGCTTCCTTTTCTTATAAGGAAGCCAGACCTATAGGATCAGTGCCCCACCATATGACCCCATTTAACCAGTATTACGTCTCATAAAGGTCCTCTCTCCAAATACAGTCACATTGCGGGTTAGGGCTTCAACATAAGTACTTGGAAGTGAGTGGGTAGGGGAAACACAATTCAGTTCACAGCATCTCTTAAGCAAATATTGTAGTGTAAAACCAGATCTGATAGAAGTGGTTTCAGGAAAGGGGGCATGCATGCTTATATTAAAGACTATTCAAAGTCTTTAGGAAAAAAAAAAAGTACAGAGTTGAAGGCTCTAACATTATAGTAGACCATGAGAGGGTATTAACTTCCATCTTCAAAACCTTATTTTTACAGTCTGAATTTGAAAATACAACTTAGCAAAAAATGACAGATGAGGTCTGAAAAAATAAAGCAGAGCACAATAAAAATCAATTACAAATCATAATGAAGAATTAAATTCCAGCAAATGTTTTTTTCTCTGATAACACATTTCTCAGAATTATGAAAGGAAAATTTAGTTGTCCATTTTTAGTCATAAAATCTGTCAAAATTGACCTGTGATTAACATGATTTACAAGTTTATTGTGTAACCGATAATGTTTATGTAAACATAATCTAAACAAAGTGACATTCAAAGAAGGTGACAAGAGAAAGTCAATCTTTATCATTTTGGAAATTCTTAGTGTAAGCAAAAAGATCCAGAGCACTTGAATATGCATAAGGATTTTGAATGTGCATAACTGTTACAACCAGAGAACTTTGTTGACCCTTAGATGTAGAGTCACAAGAAAGTCAAAAGCAACAGCATTCTATTAAGAAAAACTTTATTGGATAAAGTAATATCCTCAAAAAGAATGACTGAAACCCCGATTTATGCAAAATTATCACATGAGTAATTTTCTAGGAATAAAATTATTCTCTGGTTTTGAATAAACGTTAAATGTTTCAGGTTCTTGTAGCATTATTTACTACTTTTGCAAATAAATAATATTAAATTTGCATCTTTCTGTTATTGTACACAAAATTTGCTAGTGTACTGTCAAAATCTATTTGATATATCAGGTCTGAATTGCACCATCCTACTGGTTCTCTTTCTACATTTTATTTTTCTTGATACACTTTCTCTGCTACACCTCTAAATATTGGTATACTAAGGCTTGGCTACAGAAAATATTCCTCCTTTATATTCTTTCTCTGATATTTTTTTCTGGGTAAAATACATTAAATACCATTGATGTGTTTTCTTCTCCTAAATTTTTACTCTAAGTGCTGAACTCTCCCATGAATTTCAAACATATATATTGAACTGCTTACTCAATATATCCAAGTTTTGAATGTAGCAACTGTTCTTTGCAACTGAGAAGGCAAGTAACATTTTAAACAGCATGAAAAAAGTTCACTCCAGAGTTTCCATCCAAACCCAGCTTTTACCTCATCATAATATATAATGTGGTTACCTAGTTACTATTATGTTCTGGATATATTATTTATGACAAGATAATCAAGAATTATGCTTATCTTTTTCAGCACAACATTTCTATCTAGAGTAATTTGTGTGCCAAATAATATGGGTTTGATAAATTAATGGAAAATGAAGACATGGAAGTTGCACAGTACATGCAATTTATTAAAAAAAAAAAGAGGCAGTCATCATCTAGAGCTAAAACTGAAATATCATTAATATTCTTTGTAATTAGGAGAGCTATGCCACATATATGAAGATGCTATGGACAAGGGAAATAAGCTTTGGTTTCAAATAAAACCCTTCAATCAAATGTCAAAGATACAGACTGTCTGAGGCATACCATTGATTAAACTACTTATAACATGTACTACTCTTTTTAGAGTACTCTATTTTGGGAAGCAGGAATAATGTATTTAACAATGCTGACTGATTCTCCCAGGCATATAGGGGGAACATCTAGTTACATACCATATTGTTAGGCTCAAATAGCCTGTAATTAATTATTCAGATGTATCTTAGCTATAAATGTTAGGCTGAACAATTACAACAAAAACAACCCTGATTGGGGGTTCTGTTGACCTGACATTGAACAAAAGTCACACTTCTACATTTATTTGGGAAAATAAATGTAACATGTTGTGTTCTGGAACTTAGAAAAGTGAAAATGACATACTACATTGAGAATTTGGCTTTAGAATACATGTGGAGCTTTAGTCAATTCTTCCTGTTATTCTCCTATTTGTTCTGAATGAGGTTAATAACTTCTATTCGATAAGTGATAAACTATTGTTTGCCTATGCTTTAGAATGCAGAATTAATATTTAGTTCTCTTAGAGAGAAAATAAAATTGTTAATTTAACCAAGAAAAAATGTATGTAAGAAAACTAAGTTCACTATACTTTTGATATGAAGAAAAAATGAATCTTCTTGTACACACTCAGGTGCATAGCAGAGAATCTATTTAGTCACCAGAAATTAAATACCTAAATGTAAATACTTCTGAAAAATTGCAAATGAATGGTTGACATTTGGGAAAAGACTTTCTGTGCCTTGTTTCCAATCTTAAGCATAAAGTATTCAGTGTTTCACTATTAACTGTGATGTTACTTGTAGATTTTTCATAGATGCCCTTTATCAGATTGCTAGATTTCCTTTCTATTCATAGTTTGCTGAGAAAATTAGAGTCTTTGTCAGATTTTTTTTTACCTGCAACTATTTTATCTTATAATTTTGTTAATTACTCACTTAATACGCTGAATTATGTTGACTGCTTCTTGAATGTTACATTGGGTTTAATTTAACTTGGTTGTAGTATATTATATTGTTTATGTATTGCAGGACTCAGTTTGTTAATATTTTATAAAGTATTTATTTCACTTACATTCGTGAGAGGTTTTAATCCATAATTTTGTTCTTAAAATGTTTTATTAAGTGTAAAGCAGGTTTATGTCAGTCTCATAAAACCGTTTACATAAAACTGGTTCTATTTTTCCATAATTTTAAACATGTTTTATTGATGCATAATAATTGGACATATGTATGGGCTATTTTTGACCCATGCATACAATATTTTAACATATGTAATATAACATGTAATTATCAAATCATGGTATATAGGATATCCATAATCTCAATTTTTTTTTTTTTATTATTTGCTTGTTGGGAACATTTCAAGTCTTCTCCTTTAGCTATTTTATAATATACAACATATTGTGGTTAAATATAGTCACCCTAAATTTTTGATTAAATTTACCAGTGAGGCCATATGGGCTAGAACTTTCTTTGTGAGTAGTACATTTTCTACTACTAATAATAATTCTGTAATAATAGTAATTAAATTTCTCAAACTTCGCTACTAGAGATTACTTTCTGTGTCAGTTTTGATGAGTTATGTTTATTCGTCAATCCATCCATTTTATCAAAATCATCAGTTATTTGTCATAAAGTTTTTCATATTGTCTTATCACTTAATATCTGTAGTATTTGTAGTGATGTTTTTTCTCTCCTTCTTGATATCTGTCATTTTTGTTTTCTCTGGTTTTTATACTTGACTAGATTTTTGTTTCGTTCTCTCTTTTTTTTTTTTTTAATTATACTTTAAGTTCTAGGGTACATGTGCATAACGTGCAGGTTTGTTACATATTCATACATGTGCCATGTTGGTGTGCTGCACCCATCAACTCGTCAGCACCCAACAATTCATCATTTATATCCGGTATAACTCCCCAATGCAATCCCTCCCCCCTCCCCCCTCCCCATGATAGGCCCCATTGTGTGATGTTCCCCTTCCCGAGTCCAAGTGATGTCATTGTTCAGTTCCCACCTATGAGTGAGAACATGCGGTGTTTGGTTTTCTCTTCTTGTGATAGTTTGCTAAGAATGATGGTTTCCAGCTGCATCCATGTCCCTACAAAGGACGCAAACTCATCCTTTTTTATGGCTGCATAGTATTCCATGGTGTATATGTGCCACATTTTCTTAATCCAGTCTGTCACTGATGGACATTTGGGTTGATTCCAAGTCTTTGCTATTGTGAATAGTGCCGCAATAAACATACGTGTGCATGTGTCTTTGTAGTAGAATAATTTATAATCCTTTGGGTATATACCCAGTAGTGGGATGGCTGGGTCATATGGTACATCTAGTTCTAGATCCTTGAGGAATCGCCATACTGTTTTCCATAATGGTTGAACTAGTTTACAATCCCACCAACAGTGTAAAAGTGTTCCTATTTCTCCACATCCTCTCCAACACCTGTTGTTTCCTGATTTTTTAATGATTGCCTTTCTAACTGGTGTGAGATGGTATCTCATTGTGGTTTTGATTTGCATTTCTCTGATGGCCAGTGATGATGAGCATTTTTTCATGTGTCTGTTGGCTGTATGAATGTCTTCTTTTGAGAAATGTCTGTTCATATCCTTTCCCCACTTTTGGATGGGGTTGTTTGTTTTTTTCTTGTATATTTGTTTGAGTTCTTTGTAGATTCTGGAAATTAGCCCTTTGTCAGATGAGTAGATTGCAAAAATTTTCTCCCATTCTGTAGGTTGCCTGTTCACTCTGATGGTAGTTTCTTTTGCTGTGCAGAAGCTCTTTAGTTTAATTAGATCCCATTTGTCAATTTTGGCTTTTGCTGCCGTTGCTTTTGGTGTTTTAGACATGAAGTCCTTGCCCACGCCTATGTCCTGAATGGTACTACCTAGATTTTCTCCGTGGGCATGTGACCCTCCCGGCCAGGTGTGGGATATAATCTCCGGTGTGCCCGTGTTACAGCGCAGTATTGGGGTGGGAGTTACCCGATTTTCCAGGTGTCCTGTGTCTCAGTTCCCCTGGCTAGGAAAAGGGACTCCCTTCCCCCTCGCGCTTCCGAGGTGAGGCGATGCCTCGCCCTGCTTCAGCTGTCGCTGGTCAGGCTGCAGCAGCTGACCCGCACAGATTGTCCGGCACTCCCGAGTGAGATGACCCCAGTACCTCAGTTGAAAATGCAGAAATCACCGGTCTTCTGTGTCGCTCGCGCTGGGAGATGGAGACTGAAGCTGTTCCTATTCGGCCATCTTGCTCCGCCCCCTGTTTTGACGTTTTTTTAAATTTTTTTTAAATTCAGCTTGGATCCACTAAGATTTCTATATCTTTGAGTTGATGTCATTATTGTATTAGTCCATTTTCACACTGCTATAATGAACTGCCCAAGACTGGGTAATTTATAAAGGAAAGAGGT
>NW_022302869.1:0-10580 GCF_002776525.5 Piliocolobus tephrosceles | reverse complement strand
TTGTTATGCCCAGACCGTTTATTCCCTGAAGAAGACCACCAGAGTCCAGAGTCAAAGCCAAGCAGCAAGGATCTTTATTACAGGTTCGAACCTGGAGCTCTC
Source organism: Piliocolobus tephrosceles (assembly GCF_002776525.5). Classification (NCBI taxonomy): domain Eukaryota; kingdom Metazoa; phylum Chordata; class Mammalia; order Primates; family Cercopithecidae; genus Piliocolobus; species Piliocolobus tephrosceles. Next base: position 10,478 of record NW_022302869.1, on the reverse strand, counting down.
ACTCACTCGTGAAACGAGCCGGGCAGGAGAGTTCCCCCACTGGGCTCCGAACAGTGTTATATAGTCCAAGAAAAGTAGGCATAGAATCATTATACAAATCAGATATATGATTGGCTAGCGTTTGAACAAGGCGATTTGGCTAACTATGATTGGTTCCCGCCATTTCTAGTATTTCAGTTAATTTTGAAATTCTGATGATGTTTATCAGGGGCTTGCAGGGCAGGGGCAGGGCTTGTTTTCGCAAACCCCGAGGCGGGAAAGCAGTCCTACAGAAGCAGAACAAAGGCAGTTAATCATATTGTGACAGGTTTCACAACAGGTTTTGCAACATGAATGTACCTTACTTAAACGCGTTTTGTGCCACAGAAAGAAAAACAGGAACTTACAAGATCTTTACAAAATGTTTGTGAGAGCAGAACAAAGGTTTAGCAATAGGGTGTGGCAGGAGAGTGAGGACACATTTTTGTGTCCTTTCACTCTGAGGCCACTGGGCAGCTGTGTGACCTCAGGCAATTGCTCAACCTCTCTGGGTCTTCTTATCCTCCTTTGGTAGGAGGCTACCTAAGCCCAGTGAAGGTAGAGGGCCTAGAACTGTGCCTGACACAGCACTACACATGCCAGGATCTCAGGAGCCCAAGGGGGAGTCCTGTCACACCCTGTGTCACAGAGGAGAATGCAGATGTCAGAGTGGCTAAGACATCTGCTCAATGCCACCAGGCATGAGGGGGCAGATGGGGCCTGGGGGACCCCGATCCCACACTCATGTAACCCCTGTCCAGTGCGCTCCTGTGGGTAGATCAAGGCAGCACTGCCTCCAGGACCACCTCCCTCTTTCCCTGCACCAGCCAGGCATGCCCTGGGCAGGGACCATAGCACCACGGCCCCCACCCTTGGCCAGGCTTTCTGGGCCCTCTCCAGAAGGTGTCTTGGCACCACCCTATGGCATCAGCGCTCAGCAGCTCAAGGCCCATGGGGGTAAACCAGGGCCCTGCTGGCTGTGGGCAGCGCTGGTCCAGGCCCAGTGGCCTCCTGCAGGCAGGAAGTGACCAGAGGACAAATAGACCTACTGGGAGCACCCCCTGTGAGCCTGATGAGCACCTCCAGCCAACCTGGGAGGCCTAGCCACAGACACCCCCATCTCCCCACCCTGTGCCCCTGGTCCCACTGTGCCAGCATGAGACCAGGGGTGGGGGCAGCCAGGACGCAATTCCCCCAGGACGTTCTTCCCAGAACACTGGGAAGCAAACACCAGGGAACAGCTTGTCCCTTGGCTGTGGCCTCCTGTGGAACAGAGCACTCACTGGCGCTGGCGCATCCATTTCTTGCCTGTTTGACCATCGTTCCTCAGCCACTGGTAAGTGCTGGGCTGAGGGCTTGGAGCTGGGTGTAGGCCCTGCAGCAAACCCAGGTTCTGAGGGTCAGGCCCTGGGGAACTTGGGAGAGACGCCCCAGAAAGCACAGGAGTGGAGGATGCTGGTTCCCATGAAGGGTTGTTTGTTCCATTTTTAAGGTGGGAAAGAAACAGGTTCAGAAAATGACACGAAGCCTGGGCAACATGGCGAGACCCCCAACTCTACCCAAAATTTAAAAATTAGCCAGACAAGGTGGCATGGGCCTGTGGTCCCAGCTACCCAGGAGGCTGGCTGTGGGAGAGGGGAGGATCACTTGAGCCCAGAGGGTCCAGGCCACAGTGAGTTATAATTGCACCACTTCATTCCAGCCTGGGCAACAGAGCAAGATACTGTCTCATTTTGCGGGGAGAAAATTACAGAAGTGCTCCAAAGTCACACCGCAGCCCTCAACTCTGCCTTGCCAGTGCCCCACTCACCTGCAGCATGACACAGAGGACTCCACAACTCCCCGGGGCCACGGGGCTGGGGGGCAACAGGATTTCCAGGCCCTGAGAGGGCCAGACACCAGGCCTGAGACACCACCTTGGAGGGGACCCTCGGCTTTGTGGCCCTGATCCCTGGGAAAGGCAGCAAAGAGTGCAGGCATCTTGGTGAGAGCGCCTGGCCTACACCAGAGACCACTCTGCAGCCAGAGAGCTGGCACGGCCTCCCTGGGCCTCAGTTCCCTCGTCTGGAATGTGGGATCATGATGTACCTATCTCACACACGGGTGGAGTGCGGAGGAAATGGGAAGATCAGTGGAAAGTGCTTCTTCAGCACAGGGTCCAGAATATCGAAGGCACTCAGGAAACACTACCTAACAGTATTGATTATGATTTTATTACCCATGTTAATTTATATACTTATATTGATAAACATTATCTAGTTAATATACACTTATTGTATTTAGCATTTGTCTTTATGAATGTGCAGGGAGGCCCAAGCTGTTATTGTTCAGCCGGACCCGCTAAGTTCCTCTTATCAGATCTGTGCCCCCATTTCCCAGCATCTGGGCTGCACAGCGTCCTCTCCTTGTTGTGGGGAAAAGAAAAAGAGATCAGACTGTTACTGTGTCTGTATAGAAAGAAGTAGACATAAGAGACTCCATTTTGTTCTGTATTTGAGATGCTGTTAATCTGTGATCCTACCCCCAACCCTGTCCTTGCAAGAGACATGTGCTTTGGTGACTCAAGGTTTAACGGACTTTGGGCTGTGCAGGATGTGCTTTGTTAAACAAGTGCCTGAAGGCAGCTTGCTGGTTAAAAGTCATCACCATTCTCTTAATCTCAAGTACCCAGGGACACATACACTGCTGAAGTTTGCAGGGACCTCTGCCTAGGAAAGCCAGGTATTGTCCAAGGTTGCTCCCCATGTGATAGTCTGAAACATGGCCTCATGGGAAGGGAAAGACCTGATCATCCCCCCGCCTCCTGACACCCGTGAAGGGTCTGTGCTGAGGAGGACCAGTACTAGAGGAAAGAAGGCCTCTTGGCAGTTGAGGTAGAGAAAAGCATCTGTCTCCTGCCAGTCCCTAGGCAATGGAATATCTCGGTGTAAAACCCGATTGTATGTTCTATGTACTGAGAAAGGAGAAAACTGCCTTAGGGCTGAAGGTGGGACGTGCTAGCGCTAGCAGCAATACAGCTCTTTATGCACTAAAAGGTTTATGGAGATGTTTGCATATGCAAATTAAGGCACAGCATTTTTCCTTAAACTTATTCATGTCACAGAGATCTTTATTCATATGTCTTTCTGCTGACCTTCTCCCTACTATGATCCTAGAGTCCTGCCACTTCTCCTTTTCTGAGATGGTAAAGATAATGATCAATAAATACTGAGGGAACTCAGAGACTGGTGGGTGCCGGCCGGGTCCTCTGTATGCTGAGCGCCAGTCCTCTGGGCCCACTTTTTCTTTCTCTACACTTTGTCTCTGTGTCTCATTTCTTTTCTCAAGTCTCTCGTTCCACGTAACGAGAAACGCCCACAGGTTTGGAGGGGCAGGCCACCCCTTCACTTGTGGCTCACACTTGGAAGGAACTGCTTCTCCCACACAGGCAGAGAGCAGGAATGCCTGGGAGTCTATCCCTCCTCCCCTGCCCCAGGTGTTTTCAGCTAATGCCTGACCAGGGCAGAAGTCTTGGGGCCAGGCTCCCTTGCCTGGAGCTCCCTGCAGGGTCGGGCTGAGGCTGGGCCTCTCCTGAAATCACATCTGGCTCAAATGATTTCCCTTCCCTGTCCTACTCCCCTTCTCCTCTCCCTTGCCATGACCTCAGGAGGCTTGAAAGAACACATTCCTCAGCCCTGGGCCCAGTACAAACACATTCCTCCATATATCTCAACTTCCTGGGCCCAGTACAAACACACCATATATCTCAACTTCCTGGGCCCAGTACAAACACTCCATATATCTCAACTTCCTGGGCCCAGTACAAACACACCATATATCTCAACTTTGGAAAAACACCACCTGGAGAGACCCCCAATAAGGTCACAACCGTTTACAGTTTTACTGAAAGCGCGGGAACCAATAGAAAACTGCTAAATGTATAACTTAAAATGTTAACCAATTGTGATGCTGTAACCAAAAGAATTCCCTTGTTCCTCTGTAACTTTACATATCCTATTTACATCGGGCTATAAAAAGCGAGCACACGCATTGTTCGGGGCCCTCTTGTACGTTGAGGAACGGAGGGACCAATTTCGAACTTGCAGTAAAGATCCTTGCCGCTTGGCTTTGACTCTGGACTCTGGTGGTCTTCTTTGGGGAATAAACGGTCTGGGCATAGCAGGCTTCCTTAATAAACCACCTGCACACAAATACTTGTCTCGGGGCCTGCTTCTGGAACCTGCCTAAGACTCATGAACAAACTGCCCCTGCAGAGCTTGAGACCATCTGACACTGCCAGGTAATGGAACGTTTCCTTATGTCAGAGAGCACAGGAGGGGGACAGGTTGTCACGTGTGCCTGTCGCTCCTAGGGAAAGGCCTGTGCACGCTTCCCAAGCATTCACAGCTTATCTAGAATGAAGGAGAAGTGCCAGTCACAGTAGTGAATCCCCCATGGAAAGAACTTGGTTCCAGAAATCTTGGTTACTTGCTTTGAGCGACTGCTAAGTTAGAGAGCTCCTTGTTCCTCAATATCCCAGACAAGGGAAGGAAAACTGGGATTGAATGCCGAGCAAGAGCCTGCTCAGTGCCTGCCCAGTGTCCATGCTTGGCTACTGTCTTAGTAACAGACTCTGAGTTGATTCAAGGTGGCTGGGTGAGCAGCCAGGAGACACCCTTTTCCAGCTTCTCTAGCAAATACAGATGGCTGGTGAGGCACAAGCAGAAGCTGCTGGCCAGGACTTTCAGGAAGGCTCCAAAAAGGCCAATGCATGTGGAAAAAAACCCAGCATGTGCCTTTTTATCCTTTGTTCTTCTTTTCCCTGCCTAGAACATACACATGATAGCTGGCACTCCAGGCACCATATGGGAACCTTCAGGGTAGAAGCCAAACCCTAAAGATGGCAGAGCAGAAAGACAGAGTAATTATGGGGTCCTGATGACTGTCTAGAACTGCCATACATGTTCTAGAAGGCACTGACTTCTTTGACCTGGGACAATAAGCCTGTTTTATTGAAGCCACTATTTTCCAGGTCTCTACTACTTGCAGCTGGATACAACTCCTAAGTGGTAGAGATGTCACTAAAGGTCTACCGTCTTTTTTCTCAGTGAAATGAGAAGATTGTTCCCAGCCCATTTCCTAACAGGGCCACCTGCTCCCACTCACAGAGACTTGATTGCAAGGGAAGAGGACCCTTCTGCATCACTGAGAAAGCCACCCTGCCCTGGGGTCCAGGTCTGCTTAAGACAATTGGAGAATTCCACCTGCCGGCACAGGGCCAGAGTTGGGACAGGCAGCTCCCAGCAGTTCTCAGTACTGCACGGAATAGGGAGAAAAGAGAGGGGAACGCTCTGGCCAGTCTCTCCCTGTGGAGGTCCAAAATCTCCATTGAATTACAGTGAAAATCAGGCCAGGTGAGGTGGCTCACACCTGTAATCCTAGCACTTTCTCCCTAGGAGTTTGAGGCTGCAGTGAGCTATGATCGTGCCATTGCACTCCCAGCTATTGGTGGCACCTGGGGAGGGATGGACCCCTCATGTTGGCAGATCCTAGAACACAGTTCCTGGAGGTGCTTGGCACATCCCTCTATGGTTGTCCCTAAGTGGTTCTGTGGTCAGCGTGGGACAATACACGGCAAGACTTGGTGCTCCCTGCACATGAATCGGCTGTGAAAAGGGGACTTCACCACACACAGAAAAATGGCCATCACCGTGGTAGTGTGAGGAGCTGTGGCAGGTGTGGGATGGCGGGGAGGGTTAAACCCCTCCCACAGCCACATCAGGAGTGGCTCCTGGGCTTTCACTCAAAAGGCTCCGCTTGTCTGTGTGTCCTTCTGCAGACTCGGCAGAAGCTGGGGCCTGGGAAGTCATAGGGCACTGGCATCTGTGATGCGCCTGGCACAAAGACATGTGTTTCCCACACAGTGGGTGGTCTTCACAGGCTTTCCCTAAGCTGGCTGTTGCCACCGGAATCCCCGTGTAAATCAGGTTTCTTTTAGTTGCAAGTAAGAAAACCAACTAAAATTCATCCTGAGAGAAAGAGAGGGAGATTTGTTGGCTCAGTATCTTAGCTTGGGTTCCCCAAAAGTCACATATTTGGGAGGTGATCCCGGAAAGCGTTGACCACTTTGTATGTGGTAGGCATTCGGCACGAGTGGGTGTGGGGAAGCAGTAGAGGGGCAGGAAGAAAGCCAGGTAAGGGTGCCACGGTGAGCAGGTGCCCATTGTGGGCACCGGGGTTAAGTCCTACCAGGGAGCATCACAAGCCCCAGTCCATCTGCACCCAGATGTCGAGGAAGCTGGGGCTGGCTGCACTCACCCACCCAGTGGCCGAGGGTCACTCTGGGGCACTTACTTTCTGGCACTAGCAGCCTGCCTCCCACAGGTGCAGGTCCCACCAGGGAGGTCCACAGGTAACTTCTGTGAAGGCCAAGGGGACATGGCCAGGGACCAACAGCATCTGCCTGACCCAGTTCATAGGAAAGTGAGCCAAACTCGGGCCCCCAGGTGCTGTTGTTGGCCATCCCTCTCTCCACACCTTCCCTCAGCCTTCCCATGCTCAGGTGTTGCCATGCAGTTGTCCTTCAAACCCTCTCAACTCCTAACAACCCCTTGAAAAGAGCTGCTCTTGCTATTGCAGCAGAAGTCCCAGAAGTGGACTACTTGGTCCACATGTGGCCACAGGTCCTTTCTTGAACCACTCACTGGGGCTCTGTGGTGTTACCTGCTTCAAACACCCACGTACTTTGCCACGTGCTGAGGCCTCAGTGGGGATGAAGTCAGCCCCCACAGGCTGTACAGACCCATTATGCAGGTGCAGATGCTTCTCAGGAAAGCTCAGGTGTGTGGATGCCAAGTGGGCAAAAGTGCAAAGACTTTTTAGCCCATATGACTAATGGGAAGACTGAGGCTCACAGAGAGAGGGTGACTTGCTCAGTCACACAGCTGGTGAACAAGGAGCTGAAGTTCAAACTCAGGTCTGGCAACAAAGCCCACACTAAAACATGTTTGGGGTGTACGTGATGATAGACGAGCTTCATTAAAGTTTTTCTTTTTTCTTTTTCTTTTTTTTTTTTTTTGAGACAGAGTTTCGCTTTGTCACCCAGGCTGGAGTGCAGTGGCGCAATCTTGGCTCACTGCAGACTTTGCCTCCTGGGTTTAAGTGATTTTCCTGCCTCAGACTCCCGAGTAGCTGGGACTATGGGTGCCCACCACCACACCCGGCTATTTTTTGTATTTTTAGTAGAGACGAGGTTTCACCATGTTGGTCAGCTTGGTCTTGAACTCCTGACCTCAAATGATCCACCTGCCTCAGCCTCCCAAAGTGCTAAGATTACAGGTGTGATCCAGCACCCAGACAAAAATTTTTCTTTTCTTTTTTTTTTTAAACCAAACACTGTGAGCATCCCCCTAACATCCCTGACCCCCAAGTCTTGGTCCTTTCCCCAGGGAAGACAGCTGCTCACGTAATACCTTTGGGAGAATTAGAAAAAGGCTCCTGCACTGGGTGGACTGAGTCCTGCAGGCACCGGACTGGAGAATGTAGCACCGGGCTGGACAGACCCCACTCTCCCCTGTGGCAGGGCAACTTTGTAACTTTGTGCCATACACAGCCTGACCAACTGTACAGGGCAACTTTGTAACTTTGTGCCATGCACAGCCTGACCAACTGTACAAGGAGGCCCTGCCTCCCCTGCCTCCCCTGCCTTCACCGGCAACGATGACTTTCATCATTCTGACACATGTACTTTCACCCCTTTTCTAAACCTTTACTTTCCTCTCTATTAATCCGTGGAGAATATATAGGAGAGTTTTCTGTTTAAATGCACAGGAGGCATCATGCTCTACTTAGCCTATGACTTGGCTTTGCTCATTCAACAGCCTCTTTCCAGGAAGGCCACATAGGTCTACTCACTGCAGACACCACACAGTTTTCCATACTGTGAACAATTCAAACAGAAATTTGAATTGTTACCAGTTTCTCAGCATCACACACAATGCTGAGGTGAAAAGTCTTATGCAGGTATCTTTACACACTTGAGCAAACATTTCTACAGGAATAACTCCCCCCAGCGGGATTCTTGGATCAAAGGGAAGCACACATGATTATTCTAGAAGTTGACAGGCATTGCTCAATTGACACCCTCACCCACAGGGCTCTTTCCCTTGGCAATACTGGGCCCTTGTTTTTAACTCTGTGCCAACCCGATGGGCAGAGAGTAGCACCTTGTCATGTTGTCTCCTGCCTGTTTGATCCAGGATTTTGTGGACCGTGGGTTTGGCAGCTGCTGGCACTTCTTCTGCACATTCCCTCTTTGTGTCCTTTTCCAGATTGCTGTTTCTTTGGGGCTTTTTTCTTAGTGATTTGTAGCGTGCTTTAAAATAAAATCCTCTGTCTGCCATGGTCTGCAGGTGACAAATATTTCTTCTTGGCTAATTGTTTTACTTTCAGCCGAGTTGGTGGGGACTTTGTGATTGTTTTTGTGATTGGTCTTTGGAAGTTGCTTATGTTTGTGTAATCAGATTTGTCATTCTTTACCTTTGTCATTTCGGGGTTTGTCTTAGGAATTCTTCCCTCTTCAACCTGTTCCTCCGCCTCCCTCCACAGACTGGCCGGCGTTCTCTCTAGATCTGCCTCTCCCTCCATGCTGTACTCTTGGGCCCTTTGTGGTGAAGCCAGGTGACCGTCTTCCTGCCCCTGCCCCTGAAGGAGAAAGCTGCAAGACCTGCTGTGTTCACAGCCCCTTCCTGGAGCCCCACCTCCACGTGTCCACCTACCTCCTCGACATGCCTGAGCCCCTGTTGTTTTCCTCTCTCAGCAGTCTCAGGTGCAGAGCCTGGGGACTGTGATTTGACACTGATGTCCTCCTTTTTTTTTTTAGATGGAGTTTCGGTCTTATTGCCCTAGCTGTAGTGCAAAGGTGCGGTCAGCTCACTGTAACCTCTGCCTCCAGGGTACAAGCAATTCTCCTGCCTCGGCCTCCCAAAGTACTGGGATTACAGACGTGAGCCACCGTGCCCAGCCATGAAGCCATGATGCTCATTTCTTTTCTTTCTTTTTTTTTTTTTTTTTTGTGATGGAGTCTTGCTCTGTTGCCCAGGCTAGAGTGCAATGGTGCAGTCTCAGTTCACTGCAACTTCTGCCTCCCGGGTTCAAGCGATTCTCCTGCCTCAGCCTCCCAAGTAGCTGGGACTACAGGCACATGCCACCACACCAGGCTAATTTTTGTATTTTTAGTAGAGACAGTGTTTCACTATGTTGGCCAGGCTGGTCTGGAACTCTTGATCTCGTGATCCACCCACCTCAGCCTCCTAAAGTGCTGGGATTACAGGTATGAGCCATTGTGCCCCAATGCCCTTCCTAAGTGCAATCAGCACACCTGCTGCTCCCCACCCCCAGCCAGACCAGGTCACAGCCAGGTCCAGCCCTGGATTTGTGGTTGTTATTTCTGCAGAACAGATCATCCAGGCATCTCTGCCTTGTCTCTGGCTCCCCCCAACTCCGGGGCTACTGCTGCTGACGTCTCCTTCCTGCCTATATCAGACCCATCTCTGGGCATGTTCATCCCTGGGGCCCGAGTCACCTGCTGCTCCCACTGGCCCATCCACTGCCCGTTACCAAGCCGCACACGGCTCATCGACCTACAGTCACACTTGTCATACGTCCTTGCAGACCATGAGTCCAGAGAAGCACGTGATGCAACCTCCCACACCTGACTCTTTTACAAACCAGCAGGCCACTGGGAGGCTGCTCTCCTTGCCTCTGGGGCAGCAGCAAGGGAAGCAGGGAGAATGAATAGCCTCCAAAACACTCCTCAGATGGAGCTGCCATGGGGGAACAAAGGGTCACCATCAACAAAACCCATTTAGCCTAATTAGCCTCCTGCCCAGCAAATCGGAGAGGCATGTTCTGCCCTCAGCCAGTGTCCCAGGGCCCTGGCTCAGCTTGCAGGGAGCCACTCTCCAGGTAAGGCTCAGGTTTGGGGGCTCTCAGTGTGCCCCATCTGCTCCAGCATGCTCTCCTCAGATGGGCCTCCTCTGTTCTCTGGTCTGCGCTCCCTGCTAGGAGTCCAGTCCTCAAAGGTGGGAGGGTCCGGAGAAGAAAAGGGCCAAATGGAGGAAGAGGACCCTGGGAACCCATGGGTGCTGCAGAGCTGAGGAGGTAACGTGTCCAGCCCAGCACTGCTCCTCTCTGCCAGTTCCCGAAGCCAGAAGGAGGCAGCCCACTTTTCCCATCTTTTCAGAGGACGTATTGAGTCCAACAGGCTGGGGTTCAAATCCCAGCCTCACTGCTTTCCTGTAACCCTGGACAATTTTATTCTCCTTTCTTAGCCTCTGTTTCTTCATCTGGAAAGGGGGGCTGTCTGAGAACTAAACCTGAGAAGGCGCAGGAAGGGCTTCCCGTGGCTTCTGCAAAGAGTAACACGAACACTCTCTCTCCTTCATCCGAGCAGCAATCCTCGCTGGGCCTCAGGTGCAGGG
>NW_022302868.1:0-1518 GCF_002776525.5 Piliocolobus tephrosceles | reverse complement strand
CTGAGCCTCAGCTTCCTCATCTGGAAGATGGGGACAGGACTTCCCGCTCATGGTTGCTTGAGACCATCAGGTGCAAAGGGTAGAGCCACTGTCATGTCCAGACCTGAGCGTTTGTCCCGGGCAGGGGCACGGTCAATATCATTCCTGGTGAGATCACTAGGCAAGGGTAGGGCCATAGTCATGTCCAGGCCCCAAGTGTTTGTCCCGGGCAGGGGCACTGTCAATATCATTCCCGGTGAGACCACTGGGAAACTAAGCATGTGCATGGGTGGCCCTGCCTCCAGGTGGGGGGCCTCTGCCCTGCCACACCTGTCCCTCAGCCCCCCAGGTGCCCCCCCTGAGGCCCACCCACATCAGCCCACAGGCCAGCTCACCTGGTAGAAGGACACAGATTTCTCCCGCTCCCAGGCCCCATTGAAGAAGATGTCTCCAGCTGCCTCAAACGGCTCCACCCCAGGTTGGGGTCGCCTGTGTACAGGGCCACATTCTGTGCCACCTGAAAGGAGGCAGAAGTTCCCTCAAGACCCACACCTGGCGAGGTGGCCACACTCACCTTCACCAACCTCCTTCCTCTCACACAGTGCAGGTACACCTGAGCATTTTTCAGACCTCTGCATTAGGGCTGCCCCAACACTGGCATGACGACAATGATCTGATGCATCCGAGTGCCAGGAGGTGACTAAGCAGCTGCAGCCCAGGAGCCTGACACCTGTGAATTCTACCGCCAGGGCTAGCCCTAGCCCACCCCACCCCCTGCACTCAAACAGTCTCCGTGGCCCCCAGATTGCTGGGAACCCATCCCCTGGTTCCTTTCTGCGTTGCCACATCCCTGCCGCAGCTCAGGGCCGCACACCAACAGTGTGTGTGGGTGGGCCTGGTCCTGTCTTGACCATGAGCTCTTGATCCTTCTCCTCAGCTCAAGGAGGTATACAGCAGGTGCTCAATAATGAAAGCTTCACCAGGCTCGTGGGCTTCACAATTTGTTCCAGATCACACTGTTTGGGAAAGCCTCTGAAAACAGCCGCTATGATAGATTCATTTTGTAAGGAGATGTACCACGTGTCTCTTGGAGCAAGTTCTTCTGTGTGTTAACTGAGTGGTCCCATTATTTGAGCATGTGCTGTAAACCAGCAGGTGCTAGGCACTGTGAGGGGCCACACCTCTGCCCTCAGGGAGAAGATGCTGGCCACTGGGGGAGGATGTGAGGGAACCAGTTGGAGGGAGGGAAAAGGCACACAACAGGTGCTCAGCAGTGGCTTAGGAATGAGTAGATGTATAGACACATGGCTGGATGGATGGGTGTGTGGATAAATGAATGCTTGGATAGATGGATACATGGACGGATGGGTGGGTGCATGGTTGGAATGATGTGTGTATGTCTGTATGTATGTATGGGTGAGTAGATAATGTATGGATGGGTGGAGGATAGATGTATGTACATATGGATGGAGAGATGGTGGATAGATGAATATATGGATAAACAAATGGACAGATGAATGGAGGGATGGATTAATAGAT
>NW_022302867.1:0-1926 GCF_002776525.5 Piliocolobus tephrosceles | reverse complement strand
GTTTCACCATGTTAGCCAGACTGGTCTCGAACTCTTGACCTCGTGATTTGCCCACCTCAGCCTCCCAAAGTGCTGGGATTACAGGTGTGAGCCACTGCACGCAGTTGGCTTAGCACTTTTAAGAAAAAGTTTTCCTTTAGATTTTTAGAAATTCTAATATACAACAAACACTCATGTTATCTCTGTAAGTCCCAGTAAGAGCAGTAAGACACACCACATAAGCTACTGTGAATCAGAGATTCATATCATAATTTTAGGATTTTCTATCTTTATCCTTTTGTGGTAATCAAGTTTTCTGGGTGTAAAATTTAGTTCTTATTTTCAAGTGGTTTTCTGTTAATTTGGAGGATCACTAAACTTCAGAGTACTTGTATTTTTTCCTGTTATTTTAAACTTACACAGAGAACACTTTTACTGGGGTTCTGGCACTTGTTTGTACTGGCTGGTAAGAGATGATTATTAAATTATCAGGAATTTTGCAAGCTGGTTGTTAGATACTTAGTAGCTGAAATTGGCCATGAGGGGAGTACTGATACCACAGAAATCAGCAAATCTACAAATTAGGGCCCTCCCCACCCCCCATGGTGCTTAAACATGTACTAGCATATCACTGACCAATTCATTCCCTACATGAGATGTTTCATCCAGGCGCATCCCTGGAGTAGGAGTTCAGCACAGACTATCAGAATGACCTGCACTCAGGCGCTACCGCTGTAGTACAGGCCACTTTCCTTCCCACAGAAATACTGACTCCTCAATAAGCTTCTGTATTAGTTTATTCTCACACTGCTAGTAAGTCCCAGTAATAGCAATGTACAATAGGAATAGTAGATGTTAAGCTTTAGTGAGAGGACAGGAAGGTAAATATAGGTCTGGAATTCATTTGGCATAAATATGGATTTAAAAACTGAGACTAGATAAATTCTCTGGAAATAAAAGCATAACAAAGTAGGTGACAACTTCTGAAATCCTCACTGTTAAGGAACAAAAAGGAAGAGAAGGTGAGAGAAAAAGGAGAAATGGGTGGAAAAATAGAGGTATGCAGTAGATAATACTTTGAAAGGAAAACAAGAGGACATTGGTTCATAGGAGCTGCCATCAAAATAATTTGGGGAAGCTAATTCATATCCCTTTCTTGTCCTAGTTTGTTAAATGTTTTAATTATGAAATCTGTTGATCTTTGCTAAATGCTTTTCTGTGTTTATTAAGACAATAATGTTTTTGCTATATAGTTTACTGTTATGGTGTGTTTCATTGGCTGATTTTTGTATGTGAAAACAACTTTTCATTACTGAGTTAAATTTTAGCTGTTCATGACAGCTAATCCTTTTAATATGTTGCAAGATGCAGTTTTCTAGTTTTTTTTTTTTTTTGAAAATTTTTACATTGATATTCTTAAGAAATACTGTCATGCAGTTGTCTATTCTTTGGATGTCTTGATTTCAGTGTCTGGATAATATTGACATCATAGAATGACTCCAGATGTGGTCCTGCTTTCTTCTGTTTTTTAAAAGTTGTTTGGATGTGTTCAGCTAGGTTGCTTCTGTATAACTTGGTTCATTGTATTCTTTTATAATTATTTTTATTTCTATAATGTCAAAGGCAAAGGCAGCTCATTCATTTCTTCTTTTAGTAATTAGAATCTCCTTTTTATTTTACTTTATTTTTTTGGTCAAAAAGAGTTTCTCAATGAGAAATTTATAAGTGAAAATATATGTTGTTTGATTTTCCATTCCCGAGTTAATTCACTTAGAATAATGGTCTCTATTTCCATCCAGGTTGCCGCAAATGCCATTATTTTGCCTTAAAAGTGCTAAGCCAACTGCGTGCAGTGGCTCACACCTGTAATCCCAGCACTTTGGGAGGCTGAGGTGGGCAGATCACGAGGTCAAGAGTTCGAGACCAGTCTGGCTAACATGGTGAAAC
>NW_022302866.1:0-1075 GCF_002776525.5 Piliocolobus tephrosceles | reverse complement strand
TTACTGTATATATGTTGTATTTTTTTTTTTTTTTTTATAACAAAATGTTTTTTTAATAATTATTTTACGGGCTAATAAAAAGAAAAAAAAAAAAGCTGAATTGGTAAAAATAAAATAGAATCATATACATTATAATTCATATATGTTTAAATAAATAATTAAAATGTAAAGTATGTTCTTTAAAAAAAAAAGAAAAATGTTATTTATAAAAGTTTTGTTATCATGTTTGTGCATAGATGTTTTATAAAGCTTTACATTATGAAGAGTAAATTTTTATTTTATAGGAAGCTACAGGCAATGTGCGTATGTATGTATGTATGTATATATTTAAAAAATGTAAAGAATTAGTTAACAGCATATGCAGTTATAAAAATTATGATAATTAAATATAATAATTTGTCATAGTGTTTTTTCTTTTTTTTTTGTTAGCATACTTTATTTTATTTATTATTATTTTTTTTTTATTTTCATAAGTACTTCTTTACTTTAAGTAATATAGTAGCATTTGCTGTGTATTACTTTTTTGAAAAAAAAAAGAAAATGTTTCATATTTTTTAAACACAAAAATATTGTTGTAATACATCATAAATTTATCTTGTGCATTGTTTTTTCATTTTTTTTATTTTTGTTCTATGATTCTCTTGATTTGTGTAGTAATTTCGGTATACCATTCAAACATTTTTTTTCTTTTTTATTTGTACAAATATGTATAATAATATGTATTTTCCTTTCCACATGAGTAAAATATTATTATTTATGATGCTTCACAAAATTATAAAAAAAAAAAAATATATATTAACCAATAAATATACACAAGTGTATAATATGCACAACGTGGATGTGAGGGTGACTTAAAATCTTATTATCAATTTAAGTTTATATAGGATGTGTCCATTATAAATATATAAATTTTTGAGTGTTGTTATTTTTTTTTTTATATTATTATTATTATTATTATTATTTTATGATGTGTTTATTGTATATATATAATTTTTTTAAATGTTGTTTTTTATTTTTTTATTATTTTTTTTTAAATTTGTGATTGTCTGTTGTAACAATTGTTATATACATACTG
>NW_022302865.1:14427-16753 GCF_002776525.5 Piliocolobus tephrosceles | reverse complement strand
ATCTATTTCAAGTAACTGTTCATCTTTATTCTTGGCAATTTTCACTGGCTCAAAAGGATAAGAAGTTCTAACACTGCCAACACCTACAGTAGTATCAAATTGTTCCCTTTTTAATTATTTTTATCACTAGATGACAACTTTGTCACAGTAGGGTGACTCAAAAAATTCTCACTTGAACTCCAGCCTAGGTGACAGGACCAGACCCTGCTTTATTTTTTTTTTTTTATTTATTTATTTTTTTTTAATTCTCACTTGCCACTTAAAGCATAATATTAGTGCTTAACCATTTCTCTTGTACTCTTGACTTTATTGTGCTCTAGACTATATTTTTATTCCGCACTATGTCCAATAAGTTACAAGCTTGCTCAAATGTGTAATTAAAGTTTTAGTACATTTTTTAAAAATATTACTGAATAAAAAAGTAAATATTAGTGTTTAAAGTGAGTGAAGAATTTCAAAAGATTTGTTTCAGTACAGATATATAATTAGTGAGACATGTTTCTGTATGAATGTAGATAGAGTTGCTTCAGTGAATCATGACAATCACTCTTTTCGTCTCTGCATGTTGCTTTACATTAATTATAATAAATATTCACTACAAATATAAAAATATCTGTGACTACATCTGAAACTAAGTCTGAATTTTTCAGTTTTCCAGTTTTTATATATGCCACTAATAAAGCATATATATATATATATATGCTGGTTTTCAGTTTTTATATATGCTGTTATGCATATATGCTGCTTTTCAGTGTTTATATATGCTGTTAATACAGTCGTTTGAGAAAACAGATTTGCACCTCCAGGTGATCTCCTTCTCTGTCCTAATAGACAGTATACAATTGTCTTTCACTTTCCCTTCTACTACCTCTTATTTTAGCCTTTAATCCTTCACCCATTAAAGTAATTGCTTGAAGATTGTATCCTTTGTTGGCAAGTTATAGATATGCTAAGTGGAGTGTAACAGATGAGTTTTATAATTTGAAAACCTACTAGCTATCAGGTAATAAGCAATGACTCTTGCT
Source organism: Piliocolobus tephrosceles (assembly GCF_002776525.5). Taxonomy (NCBI): domain Eukaryota; kingdom Metazoa; phylum Chordata; class Mammalia; order Primates; family Cercopithecidae; genus Piliocolobus; species Piliocolobus tephrosceles. The sequence continues at coordinate 15,728 of NW_022302865.1, read as the reverse complement.
AGTTTTATTAAAACTAAAGGCACATTTTATAACCCATGTTTCTGCATATACTTTATTTTCAAGTTAAAGCTTAAGGTGCTAAATTATATATCATATCTCTTCAGATCATTATTATAAAGCCATGTGTTACATAGAATGGTAAAATAAAATATTCTTATGACTCCCATCCTCTGTCCCACACTCTCACTGTTAGTTTTCTGATGAATTTTTCTTTAAAGAAGTTCCCATATTGCAATACAATTTGTTACATAGGGACATATGCAGTCTATTCACACATCTTAATAATTTTAACAATTTGAGAGAACATGGCATATTATACAAAGGTCCTAGCATTGAGAATTTAGCAAACTTTGTTATTTACTAATTTTGTGTCTATAATCTGTCAAAGTCTGATTTCTCACAGGTAAATAGAGTGTTGTAGTGAAGACTGGGGTAGAGAAAATATAACATATATTTGGAACGGTGACTGGCACATAACAGGTACTTAATAAACATAAATTATACTCTACACATACTTTTATGTTCACGTCCTCAATGTGGTATCCAAACTTCACTATTTCAAAGAAAGAAGTATCTGTTTTTAATACAAATGTTTCCCTCGTAAAAATCATTCCAAAAGATGTGCCTGCTCACCACATTGAAAAAATATTTGTATAAACTGCCTGATTCAAATGCAATAAACTATAAAAATATTTTTATATCATCACTAAATGTTTGATTCTTTTATATATGGTGATAGTAGTATTCATGTGGAATTTAATTAAATGCCTCCTTCCTCAAAATTGCAAAGACAAACTATCTGGTTCTTTCTTTTCAATTAAAGACTGAAATTTATTTTCAAGCAATTATTCTTTTATTGCAATTAAGACATATTGAAGCTCTAATTACATGACATTCTTTTTGAGGCTTAAAACATCAATATCTTAAAAATTATTTTTGTAATTTCTGTTGAATGTTATAGTTACTACAATAATGTTGAGTAGATTCATCTCCTTATATTTAAAATGAAAATATACCAGCAGCATCAATGCACCTTTATTTTATAAATTCTTTTCATAATGATTAATCATTACAACAGTCATTTCCATTAGAGTCTGTTACCAGTTGGGATTTTCTAAAAGGGATTATATAAAATTTTGCAGTCATTAAATGGAACTTTATCTAAAATCTATGATATTCCTATGAGGAAAATTAGTATACAGTGTAGTACTGGTAAAGGTGGTATATAGTCACAAGACTACAGAAGTGAAAGAGGGAGTGTAAGTGTAACATAAAACTGGAAAGATTATTATTTGTTTATT
>NW_022302865.1:7462-14417 GCF_002776525.5 Piliocolobus tephrosceles | reverse complement strand
GGAGTGTAAGTGTAACATAAAACTGGAAAGATTATTATTTGTTTATTATTATACTTTAAGTTCTAGGGTACTCACAAGACTACAGAAGTGAAAGAGGGAGTGTAAGTGTAACATAAAACTGGGAAGATTATTATTTGTTTATTATTATACTTTAAGTTCTAGGGTACATGTGCACAACATGCAGGTTTGTTACATATGTATAAATGTGCCATGTTGGTGTGCTCCACCTGTTAACTCATCATTTACATTAGGTATATCTCCTAATGCTATCCCTCCCCCCGTCCCCCACCCTATGACAGGCCCTCATGTGTGATATTCCCCACCCTGTGTCCAAGTGTTCTAATTGTTCAATTCCCATCTATGAGTGAGAACATGTGGTGTTTGGTTTTCTGTCCTTGCTCTACTTTGCTGAGAATGATAATTTCTAGCTTCATCCATGTCCCTACAAAGGACATGAACTCATCCTTTTTTATGGCTGCATAGTATTTCGTGGTGTATACATGCCACATTTTCTTAGTCCAGTCTATCATTCATGGTCATTTGGGTTGGTTCTAAGTCTTTGCTATTGTGAATAGCACCACAATAAACATACATGTGCATGTGTCTTTATAACAGCATGATTTATAATCCTTTGGGTATATGCCCAGTAATGGGATGTCTGGGTCAAATGGTATTTCTAGTTCTAGATCCTTGAGGAATCGCCACACTGTCTTCCACAATGGTTGAACTAGTTTACAGTCCCACCAACCGTGTAAAAGCGTTCCTATTTCTCCACATCCTCTCCAGCACCTGTTGTTTCCTGACTTTTTAATGATCACCAATCTAACTGGTGTGAGACAGTATCCCATGTGGTTTTGATTTGCATTTCTCTGATGGCCAGAGATGATGATGAACAGTCATGCATCTGTTGACTACAAAAATGTCTTCTTTTGAGAAGTATCTGTTCATATCCTTTGCCCTATTATTATCAATACTGACTACTATTGTTGACAAAGGAATTAATAATTCATCTAAACATATTTCAAAGAGCCAAGCAGGATTACGTTTCTTAAAAAAAAAAAAATCTAACTTTCATCTATGTCCATTTTTTTAAATCAGTGAAATTGAATTTCAAATATTATCAGTTTATTAGTAATCTAAGGGGAAATGCTAATTTCGAAGTTCAGAAAAGATTACAAAATGTCAAAGATTCTATACATATTTTTGTCTTTCTACTTCATAGCATATATATCATTTCAAATAACATATTAATACATTTATTTTTCTGTTATAAAATGTCAAAAATTTTACATATATTTTTGTCTTTCTACTTCATAACATATATATCATCTAATTTTGTCCTAAATAAGCAAATGCACATTGAAACTGTATGCCTTTTAGAAGGATAAAATAATTTTTGGTAAATTATTTGGTATGCAAATGAATCTATTTATAGATTTCAAAATGACTATTTAATATAGTGATGTGAATGTTTAACAATTAGGTGTTGTCTTATTTTTATTTTTAACCAAACTTAATTTAATATATATTATTTTATCATGTTTTTTATATATAAGTAATATTAGTAAACATATTAGTAATATTAGTAAACATAAGGAATAAAATAATATATAAATATTTATTGTTCCATTCAAAAAATATTTACTACAGTCTCTCAAATATTAAATTAAGTTTAGTTAAAAATAAAAATAAGACAACATCCAATTGTTTAACATTCACATCACTATATTAGTCATTTTGAAATCTATAAGGAGATCCATTTTGACTTACCCACAGGCATATATTTAAAATACCAAATAATTTACCAAAAGTTAATTTATCCTTCTAAAAGGTATATACTTCCAATGTGCATTTGCTTATTTAGGAAGAAAAATAGAAAAAGCTCATGATTCCTTATTAATTAAAATTTATATAATTACTTTCATGTTATTTAAACAGTATCTGGAAGTTCAGCTGAATTCCCAAGACAGTTTTGCCTTGTAGGCCTGAAACTAATTCTTTTAAATTAGTTGGAATAAAATTATGCAAAATAAGAATTTTTAAGAGAATCTTCTTATAAAATATAAGATGGAACAAAATACCCCTTAGGCACTCAGGTAATTCCAATCCTTGACTTAGAAATTATCTTTAGATTCAAGTAATAACACTTTTGAAACACAACCAAATTTCTAACAACTTTATATGTAACAAGTGGCATATAAACCCAAATTACTCTCTGGAATTGTGATAACAGTTAATGATAACTCTAAGAAAAATATTCCATGATATTGATAATTTGTGAAGCATTGCACACAGCTATAATCCAAAATGGCATATGTTTCCAATATGATTTTTGGAAGGATAAGTAACCACGTATTTATCATTACCCCATATTATTTCCAAGTTTTGGGGACAGATGACTTAAGTCTTTTCTTCTGTTAAAGAATTCGCTACAGTAAGTTGAAACGCTGAGATTAAAATAAAAGTAACTGAGTTTAAACTGTAACCAACATTGAGAATTGGCTGCAAAGGAGCATTTCTATCTTTCATTTTTAAAGGGACATTTACAAAATGTGGGACTTTATTTCTTGTCTCCTCTCCATATTTTATTTTTTTTTCTATACTCACATTAAAATTTTTCTTGTAGTATAGTTTGAAGTCAGGTAGCGTGACGCCTCCAGCTTTGTCCTTTTGACTTAGGATTGTCTTAGCAATGTGGGCTCTTTTTTGGTTCCATATGAACTTTAAAGCCGTTTTTTTCCAATTCTGTGAAGAAATTCATTGGTAGCTTGATGGGGATGGCATTGAATCTATAAATAACCTTGGGCAGTATGGCCATTTTCACGATATTGATTCTTCCTATCCATGAGCATGGTATGTTCTTCCATTTGTTTGTGTCCTCTTTGATTTCACTGAGCAGTGGTTTGTAGTTCTCCTTGAAGAGGTCCTTTACATCCCTTGTAAGTTGGATTCCTAGGTATTTTATTCTCTTTGAAGCAATTGTGAATGGAAGTTCATTCCTGATTTGGCTCTTGGCTTGTCTGTTACTGGTGTATAAGAACGCTTGTGATTTTTGCACATTAATTTTGTATCCTGAGACTTTGCTGAAGTTGCTTATCAGCTTAAGGAGATTTTGGGCTGAGACGATGGGGTTTTCTAAATATATAATCATGTCATCTGCAAACAGGGACAATTTGACTTCTTCTTTTCCTAACTGAATACCCTTGATTTCTTTCTCTTGCCTGATTGCCCTAGCCAGAACTTCCAACACTATGTTGAATAGGAGTGGTGAGAGAGGGCATCCCTGTCTTGTGCCAGTTTTCAAAGGGAATTTTTCCAGTTTTTGCCCATTCAGGATGATATTAGCTCTGGTTTGTCATAAATAGCTCTTATTATTTTGAGGTACGTTCCATCAATACCGAATTTGTTGAGCATTTTTAGCATGAAGGACTGTTGAATTTTGTCAAAAGCCTTTTCTGCATCTATTGAGATAATCATGTGGTTCTTGTCTTTGGTTCTGTTTATATGCTGGATTACGTTGATTGATTTGCGAATGTTGAACCGCTACCTGACTTCAAACTATACTACAAGGCTACGGTAACCAAAACAGCATGGTACTGGTACCAAAACAGAGATATAGACCAATGGAACAGAACAGAGTCCTCAGAAATAATACCACACATCTACAGCCATCTGATATTTGACAAACCTGAGAGAAACAAGAAATGGGGAAAGGATTCCCTATTTAATAACTGGTGCTGGGAAAATTGGCTAGCCATAAGTAGAAAGCTGAAACTGGATTCTTTCCTTACTCCTTATATGAAGATTAATTCAAGATGGATTAGAGACTTAAATGTTAGACCTAATACCACAAAAATCCTAGAAGAAAACCTAGGTGGTACCATTCAGGACATAGGCATGGGCAAGGACTTCATGTCTAAAACACCAAAAGCAACGGCAGCAAAAGCCAAAATTGACAAATGGGATCTCATTAAACTAAAGAGCTTCTGCACAGCAAAAGAAACTACCATCAGAGTGAACAGGCAACCTACAGAATGGGAGAAAATTTTTGCAATCTACTCACCTAACAAAGGGCTAATTTCCAGAATCTACAAAGAACTCAAACAAATTTACAAGAAAAAAACAAACAACCCCATCCAAAAGTGGGGAAAGGATATGAACAGACATTTCTCAAAAGAAGACATTCATACAGCCAACAGACACATGAAAAAATGCTCATCATCACTCACCATTAGAGAAATGCAAATCAAAACCACAATGAGATACCATCTCACACTAGTTAGAATGGCAATCATTAAAAAATCAGGAAACAACAGATGTCGGAGAGGATGTGGAGAAATAGGAACACTTTTACACTGTTGGTGGGATTGTAAACTAGTTCAACCATTATGGAAAAGAGTATGACAATTCCTCAAGGATCTAGAACTAGATGTACCATATGACCCAGCCATCCCACTACTGGGTATATACCCAAAGGATTATAAATTATTCTACTACAAAGACACATGCACACATATGTTTATTGCGGCACTATTCACAATAGCAAAGACTTGGAATCAACCCAAATGTCCATCCGTGACAGACTAGATTAAGAAAATGTGGCACATATACACCATGGAATACTATGCAGCCATAAAAAAGGATGAGTTTGCATCCTTTGTAGGGACATGGATGCAGCTGGAAACCATCATTCTTAGCAAACTATCACAAGAAGAGAAAACCAAACACCGCATGTTCTCACTCATAGGTGGGAACTGAACAATGAGATCACCTGGACTCAGGAAGGGGAACATCACACACCAGGGCCTATCATGGGGGGGGGGGGGGAAGGGATTGCATTGGGAGTTATACCTGCTATAAATGATGAATTGATGGGTGCTGACGAGTTGATGGGTGCAGCACACCAACATGGCACAAGTATACATATGTAACAAACCTGCACGTTATGCACATGTACCCTAGAACTTAAAGTATAATAAAAACAAATAATAATAATATAAAAATAAATAAATAAAATTTTTCTAAGCAACATTTTTCTTATTTTTCTGATTTGTTTAAATTATATTATTATTACTAGAGACTATCATTTATAATTATATTTATATGTATAATATGCTATTGATAACAGTGAGATTAACCATTTGCATTTTTTGAGCAAATACTATGGGCTAGGCATCAGGCTCAAAAGTTTACCTAAATTTGTGCTTTAATCTACAGTCTTTATTTAGCAGATCCTCTTATTATCCCTGATTTACAAATTAAGAAAGTGAGATTTGAAGAAGTTAAGTAACTTGTCCAGCACAGATAATTAGTACTGCTGAACATTTAACTCCAAGTTCTTAAAGTCTTTACTTGGTATACTTTATAAAATAATTTTATTTATTCTCTTTCAGTCAGTAAGATTGTATGACTTTTATTTTTAAATTTAATAAGCGACTTTAGGCATAAAAGAGTAATATAGAATACATTATCTTTATATATTATGTATTTGTATGTCAAATTAAATAGTGAACACTCATATACATATTAGTATACAAAACGAATACATCCTTGTAGTAAAAATAAAACACTTATGTATACTGTTCATATTTTTTCTCCTTTCCTCTTGATGTCACCTAAGAAGTAGCAACTTATATTCATTGGTATTTCTTTAAGTTTTACTGCATGTGTGTACCTCTAAATAATACACACAGTTTTGCTTTGGATGTTTAAAAAAACTCATAAGAATGATAATTATATTATGTGTTTTAATTTTTCTTTTGCTATGTGATTTGCTGTTGCTGCTGTTTTCGGATGGCTTGATATATTTGTGACAATAATCTTTGTTATTTGTTTTGTTCCAGTTCATTTAGTTTCATGGTTTAATAATATTCCACTATATAAACAAACCATAATTCATTTGTCCTTACTCTTATTGAGAAACATTTTTGACCATAACACATAATGAGGTTCTGAATATTTGTGTCCAGCTCTTCTCATGTAAATATGTGAATATTTCTCTAGGGCCAAGAATAACTGAGAGTGGAGCTGGGTCTTAATTTTTGCACATCTTCTACCCTATTTAATGATGTCAATTATTTATCAATTTAATTGTGGAAATTTTCATGCTTAGAAAAGTATTAACATATTCTATTTCCTATTTCTCATCATTACTACCACCATTTGAGATTGCAAATATTAATTTTTGGCGGTCTTCTGAGCCTTAAATGGTTTATAATTGTGCCTACAATTCAATTTTTATATCCTTGACTGTTAGTGATATTGAACATTTTTTAATGTATGTGTGGATAATACATGTCTCTACCTCTTTGAATTTCCCTTCTGTGTGAATATTCTTTCTTCTTTTTTGACTTGATATGTAATTCTTTATATATATATATGTGTATGTATGTATATATATATAGGTGTATATATGTGGCAAATATTTTGCTGTTATATTTTTGTTTCACATTTTATGATGTAGCTTTATCAAGTTTTAAGGATTTATGTAATATATCCATCTTATATTTATTTTGCAACTATTTTGTCCTATAAAATAATCTTTTTTTGCTATTCAAAATAATAAAAATCGCTTATTACATATGCTGTAAGCTTAAGAAAGATGTTTTCACATTTAGGTATTTAATCAATATAAAATAATTTTTGTGTATGTAGTTCAATGGCTATCGTTTTTCACAGAGATCATCTTTTAGCATCACATTATATAGTTATGGGTTTGCTTCTCAATGTTATGTACCCTTTTATTAATAGTTATAGCTATGAGTCTGCTTATTCACTCTATGTGTCCTTTTATTAATTTGCTATATACTTTGGTGCTTATGGCATAGAGTTTTAATCGCTACTACCATAGCATATTCTCATATATGGTAGGATAATTTCCCATTTTTTTTCCATCTTCTCTATATTAAGACCTTTAATCTCTATGTAAATTAGAAAATCAACTCTCAGTTTTCAC
>NW_022302865.1:0-7452 GCF_002776525.5 Piliocolobus tephrosceles | reverse complement strand
TTTTTGACGAAGTCTCACTCTGTTGCCCAGGCTGGAGTGCAGTGGCGTGATCTCGGCTCACCGCAGCCTCCGCCTCCCAGGTTCACACAATTCTCCTGCCTCAGCCTCCCGAGCAGCTGGGACTACAGGCATGAGACACCACGTCCGGCCAGTATTTTAAAAAATAATGTTCTCCATGAAAGTGAAATATATTTCAAACAGCAAACCTTTGGCCATTGATCTCAATACTGCTTATAATGTGGTGAGAAATCATGGAATGCTACATATTCTTTGAAAATTACAACGATTTTATTTATAGCCTAGAGTTTAGTTTTTTAAATAAATAAATAATATTCACAAATGTTCCATCTGTGCTTCAAAAGTATACATACTCTCAAATTGTTTTTATGTAAAACTTTCTATTCATATATGTACATATATTTGTATGTATGTATTGGATCCTACTGTGTCACTCAAACTTTCTCTAACCTTGTTACTACTTGGACTGATTAACTTGTTGAATAACAAGAGAGATGTATTTAAAATCCTCAACTGTGACAGGGAATTCGTCAACCGGTATGCGTAATTACCTTAAAACTGTGTTATCTTGGTGGTATATTATTAGGTGCATGTATGCTTTGAAACATTATTACTGTTGAATTAAGCATTATAAAGTATTAGGTACCTATTTGTTTAATAATGTTGTTTCAATGAATTCCATATTTTTAGTATTAACATGACTTCACATATTTTCTTAGTTTTTAGTTTTCCCATGCAATTATCTTACAACCTTTAACTTTCAAGCTATCCATATCCTTATTTTTAGATACCTTTTAAGTAAATAGTACATACTAAGATTTTTACCCAATTTTGTAATCTACATTGACATTTCTTGTAATTATTATTGACTTAAATGTATACTTCAATTTATAATTTTCTTGTTGAATGCATCTGCTCTGTTCTTTTAGACATTCTTTTGAATAATTATAAATGAATGAATAAGTATAAAATATGTAAATATAGTATAGAAAAATCTTCTTTATTCTTTTCAAAGTAATTTGTTAATTTTTAAGATCTCTTGATCATTGCTCACATTTTTACAATGATCTTTCATCTAGTATTACGTTTATCTCTTTTCAACTTGTTTTATATATTCTATATGTAATTGAATATCCAAGTCTCTGTCATGTATTTCTACCCCTTGTTACTTCTGCCGACTCATGATGCTTGCTGGTCTGTACATTTTCCTTTTTCTTTCAAAACATTTAGAACTTATATCACTTTGCTGTTAATCTGTGAATATCAAAATAGCCTAATATGTATATTTACATTTTGTCAGAAATTATGTGTTTTTGTTCTATTACTTGTCCCGGAATGTGACAGGTTGTGTTACCTTAACTAATAAAGACACTGCATTTATATATTTTACTTTTTATTACTTTATCTTTCTAAATATTCAATAAAATTAAAGTAGTCAAATAATTTACTAATCTAGGGAGTAAATTAGGGGCAACTGGATAAGGCATGGACTGTACTATATAGACTATTATGTATGTGACATTAACTATTTCAAGAATAATGTGTGTTATATATGTTTTAGGCTAATAATTATTTTAGAAAAAATGATTCATTGGCATTATGTAAAGGCAACTTGTTTTTAGCAAGTTTGGAGATTACACTTTTCTCATTTATAATTGGTAGACATTTTTCCATTTTCTTTGATAAAAATAATTTTAGAAAAGACAGACAAGCCTGAACCTGGCTTAACTGTTTCTGAATTGATGGTTTCCCTTTACAATAATCATCATTTATTCATATTTTTGGTTAATACAAGAAATTATAAACATTCAATAAATATCAATATTTATACTTTTATTCTATTGCCAAATATTTAAAATAATCTATTCATAAAAAACATTTATTAATCACACATAGTTTAAATTGAAGTAAAACATTTACTTCAATAGTGAAAGATTGTTGATCAACTATTATGTTAATGCTGAGATATGAAAATATATTATAAATTATAAATTAATATTATATGGTCAAAAAATATGAGATAAATTATGAGTAAACAGTCTTTGTTAAGTTTTATGTGATCCCAGATTAGATGGCATAAACTGATAGTTTAAATAAGTGAGAACTATTGGGCCTGCTTTTGTGGAACTTATTTTCCACTTCTTTAGACATTTTTATATCTATTCCCTAAATATTTTCTGAATTCTCCATCCAAAATAATCTAACTGATTCATGGATATCACATTGATTATTTTAAATAACAGGTAGACTACTCTAACACCCATTTCTTTTGTCTCATCTTTTAAAAGAGATTTTTCAGTATTTTTAATTCTTTTCAAATTCTTGCCAGTCCGATGTTTGTTTTTTGAAAAGCACTTACTTTCACTAGCAGTAATTTGACTTTTGTGTCTATTTCTTAGCAATCCTCATGATATTCACACACTTCTATCCTTAGAAATATTTTTTCCTTTGTAATAACAAATAATAATGACTTCCAATTATTAAATGAACACAATTTGAGCTGATTATTCTTCCTATTTCAAAATCAAATTCAGAAAGTTTTTCATACTTAACGCTGATCTTCTGAGTATGGACATCTTACTCTTGGAAATAAATCCATATGGCGAATTTTTCATTTATCTTAAAATATTTTACTAAAGCTCTAATCTCATTCATGAGTGGCACGTGAGTAGAGCCAGGTGTCAGTCACCTAGTGAGATGGATTAACTTGCTTATCATCGCAGCAGAAGGAATGTGCATTCAAGTTTGTGTGCATGCATGTGTGTATGTGGTTGTGTAATAACCATAGTTGAGTGCTAATTTATTTATCATATTCCGAAAAAACATGTCCTGTAATGGCAACTCAGTTGAATGAGAGTTTGAATCCTGGTAGACTCCTACTTATTTTATTTTTATTTCTTTCTATAATTGTGATAGAAATATGAAAAAAATAGATACAACTTAAAGAGATTATAGACTACAATTTTAAAACATAGATTAGAGTCTGCATTTGTTCCTATACATCTACTCAATATATTTCTTTATCTCTTAGATTTTGTATGATGAATAAATGCTTTGTTAGTAGTTGATATTATTAAGCAGTTCTCACTAATTTAAATTGGTCTGAAATAATAAAAGTAAACTTATCTGAGATAAAGTTGATCTTTGGAGGGTATTAAAATTATTCACATGTAAAAGATCTCATATATGATTACTCTTTTATTTTGTATTATTTTAGGAGATATATAACAAATATGCTGTATTTTAAATATTTATTTTTGAATTGTCTGATGCAGTACAAATTATCTCTAAAGCTATGCTATTTAAGTTGGTTATTTAATATTTATTATTAGTTTAATTGCCTACTTTTTGGAGTAAGATGATCCTATAAACATTTCACAAGGTTCCAAATCTCCTATATTTAAGACTTACAGCATCTGAACTTTTACTCTTTGAATCTCTTTCTAGGTTTGGTTATATGAAAGGGAATTTCCATACACATATTGTAACATGTCAGTAATGAAGCACATTTTGTTTCAATGCATTGAACTTTTTTGCTATATTTGAAATCATTTTAGAATGTATTTACATGCATTTTCAAGCGATTTTTCCCATTAAAGAATAGCATGTTCATTTAAGTTTTTGGTAATTTTAAGAATTTGTGAGGTATCTATCCTGCATATTAACATCAGACTATTTTAGAGTGCCCCTACTTTATAATAAAGGATTAAAAAGTGTTTGTAACTGTACTGTATCTAATTTTGAAAAATAAAGTGGAATGGAATATTCAGAAAAGTCTGTTTGCTTCTGACATATTGCCACTGGCCATGATAGCTCTAAAATTTTGGGTGAAGCCCCCTTTGGCATATTTTGGAGTGATTCCTGTACTCCTCACTGAAAGTTGGTAAATTGCTTGTGTATTCATTTTTTATACTCACTATTTTTATTTCATGATCATTGATTTTACTCTATTTTACTATTCATTGGATACTATCATTCCAATAGTCCCCTCCTATAATTGTTCTTGTATATATTTTAATATCTACTAGGTTAAACCTGCTTTGTTATTCTATATAAACTGAATAGAAACTCATTTTATTTTATTTCATAATTTATTCTTTCAAAAGAATGTTTCTAATATCAACATATCTGGGGTTTTAATTGAAGTCATATGCCAACAAATACATACGTGTTTATATTATATATAATATGTCTATTGTTAGACACAACTTTAAAGTAGTTGATCTAATTCTGAGAATGTCACTCCGTCCTGGAAAAATTGGCATATTGACAAAATTACTGTATTACACTGATTCTAAGATACTTTTGCAAATAACATTTTGATACAAGATATATTTATAATTGATGATGTAATAGCATCTTTAAGTCTGGGGCTCTATAGTTTTAGTGTTATGCAGAATATTGGTGTCTTTCAAAGAGAAGAAAACATTACATTACATGAAATGAGTTAACTTTTTTCTTAACTTTTACAATGTTTTGTAATGTTATATTCCTACCATTTACATATTTTGTTTACATTTTTTCTATGTGATGATAATACTATTGTTACTTTGGGATCTGAATCTGTGTGTGTGTATATGCATATGCTTGCACACAGCTTCTTTTTGCTTATAGGTGCCTTGAATTTTCTGAAATTAGTCATTTAAAAACGTTTTACTTTTATTATTTTTATTTCAAATGATCAGTCATCTCGATTCAATATGTGCTTTTGAACCATAGTCTTTAAAAAATCCATTGATTTTTTTCTGCCACCCAAATACAAAGATTGGTCTTTACTAGGAGTTGGTTTACAGTCAAGTGGATATTGGCATGATGTTGGTTGATATTTTGTTAATTGCTGCTCAAAATTTTATGCCAACATTGAGGTGGTGCTCTGAATATGTATTCTTATAAATGTACAATGTTAGTTAGGAGACTAAATAGTCTTAAGTTGAATCAGAAGTTTGTGTTATTGTAAGTAGTTAGTGTACAGTTTTATTGTTCTGCTACTTCTCTGAATTTGGTATGATTTTCACAATAAGAAAAAAAACCCTGTAACCTCTGGCCTTTGCCAGAAGAGGCTGGGCACAATAAAATGTTAAGACAATCTTCTCATCAATGCTAGTAGAAGCTAATTACTACTTGTTCATAGAGTTGGAGAAGGACTCATGTAGTGTGCACCTGATTATCCTATGAACTGATTGAATTAGAGTGGATGCTTCTCATATATATTCCTTGTTCATCACTCTATTTTACACAGACCTCTTTTAGTTTGGTCCCATCTGTGGGCTCTCTAAAAAGAACAGTCATCAAGGATTTTGAAAAGACTATGATTCTAACCCTTAGTTTCTAGTTGTGATGAAGATTCTTGATTTTGTTTAGTTTCTTAATTGTATTTGTTTATTTTGAGGATCTCTTCTGTATAAATTTCAAAGAAATAAGGAGACATGCATGTAGTCACATTATCATCTTGATCAGAATTATCAAGACAAAGAAAATAAGCTTCTTCTTCTTTTTTTTTTTTTTTTTCCCCAGCTTACAGTTCAGGACTGCTGTTGTTATTCTGCAATTGAATGAAATTGATTGAACAATTAATTGGAAGGTCTCACATTTAAAATCTCAGGACAGGGATAGGTACTGATTGACATGCTGCTCTTCAAGCATGGCGAGTGTCTAGTCCTCCCTTTCGAGAGAGTCTGCTTACCTGTTTGTCTTGGCAACTGTTAGTTACTGCTTTGGTCTCCCAGGAACAGTTTTCTCTTGGTGCTATCACACAGAGATTAATGTAAGAATGTAATAGATGTTTCCCAGCAGGTCAATAGGTAAAGAAAAGAAAAAAGTTGCAAAACTCCCATAAAGACAGGTTTGCATTTTCTTGCGAAGTAAGTTGTATATCAATTGTCTTTGAAATATTTTCTTTTGTTTCATAAATGTGAAAGCCAATGTAATAAAATAAAACACAAGTACTATGTGATTATGTGACAATTAAGAGAAACCTTAATATATATTTCTTTTTTAGATAAAAAAGTTACTCATTTAGAATGTTGTATTGGTGCTGCTATTGATGATATTATTGATGATACAAGTACTGTTGGTCCATCATTTATAAATAATTTATTTGAAAAGTTATACCAAAATTTATTTCAATTTATTTTTTAAAGACTGAAGAAAAATCAAGTTAACTAAACACAAGATCACACTTGGAGACTGGTGAGGAACTCCGAATGCTGATTTAATCCAAACCAAATGACTATTTTGTGAGTTATTTGTTTGATTTAAGGAAAAAAGGAAAAGTTTAACTTGGTTCAAGCATTCCAAGTCACTTAAACAACTTTGATCAGGCAAGGAGTATGTTAGGAACTCAGTTCTGGTTTTGTGGTGTGATTTTGGTTCATAGATTTTGGTTTATAGATGGCTTTAGCCTCTCTATAGCAGTCTGGGTATCGAATGTCTTAGCGGTGACCCAGGGAAGTCAGAGGCCTGCCATTTAGTTCTGATACATGCACCGAGGCTTGTCTCACTTTTCTGGTTTACATTTCAGTTTTTCTTTAAATTATAGCCTTGTTCAGAACCCTGACCTTCATGTGGTTCTGGCAGTCTTTTTGGCTCTTGCTATCTTTTCCCTATAAATTACTTTAACTTTAGGCTGAAGCCTTATCTCACAGTTTTTGTTTTTGTTTTGGTTTGGTTTTGCTCACCACGATTAATTCTACTGCCATCTATCTTACTTCTAGCATTTCCTGACAGCCATAATGTCTGTTATTCTCTACCATAATAAACCTGCTGAATATAAATCAATCATGGAAATCAATCAAAAGTGTCAAAAAAGCAAGCAAAATAAAATTAAGATTTTTTTACAGTTTAAAGGTAATCCCAAAAGTCAGTTGAGCTCCTAAAAATTTATTTCTATTTCTGAATTTTTATTCTTGTTTGCTTGTCTAAATGGGAAATTAAATATGTTTCTTCATCAAGTAATGGTTAATCCTTTTTTGTTTATTAATAATTTGAGAATATTAATCCAAGAGTGCCTACCCACGGTCTTAATATTTCCTCCAGAGACTATTCAACATGTGGCACCATTTTTTTTCATTATCTACTTTTATGTTTTTGCGTTAGTTTACCAGGAATAGATGACAATTTTTATGGTACATTGGCTCTACATTTAAACTTCAAGGTATTAATGAGAGATAGGTTTTGTTTTTGCTCTTGTTCTTAACAAATAATGCAAATTATTTGTGAATATAATTGTATTTCCAACAATTACAGATGTCTTCAATATATATTCCATTTTGTCTACAACAATTAAAACAATGAAAATAGGTATGATATACAATGATTTCAGAATTATATTTCATATAATTGTATGAGGAAATAAATCTGCAAGCTTTCATTCAATCACTTCCGCATGCTTTTGAAATGCATTTATATAAGACCTATTATTTGTTAATGTGGATC
>NW_022302864.1:0-3001 GCF_002776525.5 Piliocolobus tephrosceles | reverse complement strand
CAGGGAAGCAGTTTTACAGAAGCAGAACAAAGGCAGTTAATCATTTAACAACAAGCCCCACAACAGGCTTTGCAGCAAACACCCTGTGGCTTTGCTTGTGTCACAAATGAACAGAACCATTTTAGGGAAGGGCATAAAATTTTACTTTTCAAGAACAACACCCTGAGATAGGTGCTATCATTTTCATCCCCATTTTACAGATAAGCAGACTGAGACTTAGAAAGGTTATAAACTTGGGCTGGGCACGGTGGCTCATGCCTATAACCCCAGCAGTTTGGGAAGCCAAGGTGGGTGGATCACCTGAGGTCAGGAGTTTGAGACCAGCCTGGCCAATATGGTGAAATCTCATCTGTACTAAAAATACAAAAATTAGCTGGGCATGGTGGCGGGCACCTGTAATCCCAGCTACTCAGGAGGCTGAGGCAGGAGAATCACTTGAACCCAGGAGGCAGAGGTTGCAGTGAGCCGAGATCCTGCTACTGCACTCCAGACTGGTGGCAAGAGCAAGACTCCACGAAAAGAAAGAGAAGAAAGAAAGGAAAGAAAGGAAAGAAAAGAAAGAAAAGAAAGAAAGGAAAGAAAGGAAAGGAAGGTAGAAGCAAAGAAGGAAAGAAAGGCAAGCAAAGGAAAAAAAGGAAGAAAAGGAAGGAAGAAAATATAACTTGCGGCCAGGCGCGGTGGCTCAAGCCTGTAATCCCAGCACTTTGGGAGGCCGAGACGGGCGGATCAAGAGGTCAGGAGATCAAGACCATCCTGGCTAACATGGTGAAACCTCGTCTCTACTAAAAAATACAAAAATCTAGCTGGGCGAGGTGGCGGACGCCTGTAGTCCCAGCTACTCGGGAGGCTGAGGCAGGAGAATGGCGTAAACCCGGGAGGCAGAGCTTGCAGTGAGCTGAGATCCGGCCACTGCACTCCAGCCTGGGCGACAGAGCGAGACTCCATCTCAAAAAAAAAAAAAAAAGAAAGAAAATATAACTTGCTAAGTATTACCCAAGTAGAAGAAGGTGGAGGTGGGATTCAAATTTAGGCAAGAGTTGATTTGAGAGATACTGTTCTTAATAGCCATACTATACAACTACATGCATAATTTCCCTAGCTGCCTTTTGTCTCTGGAAAATTATTTACTGTTTTCCAAATTTACTAATTGATATATCACCTTCATTACTTTTTTTATATTACATGCTCTCAGTGTTATTTGCTTAATATTTGTATTTAAACCTACACATTCTTCTTTCATAGCCCCATTCTAAGCAATGATATCTGTGAAAACATACACAAGGCGGACATTGTGAAGTGGTCACTCCAAAGCCCTTCCAAACTCCCTTTTTCTCCTTGGGTTGAACCCAGTAAGCTTTAACAATGTTTAATTTCCAAGACACTGATGTCTTCACAGAGCTGCTGTACCAGCCTCGGACGATAGGGCTAGATACAGGTTTTCTAAGTTCTAAAGTTTATGCAGTTTGGGGAATGTCTTAAAAAGAATATAAGATTAGGAAAGCAATATTGTTAGACCCTCCCAGGGCCTTGAAGGGAGCCCATGAAGGTGTGTGGTCCTGGAGCTTATTGCTTTATTAAATTCATGGGAAACTTCCTTTGCTAGAATTCCCTGTTATGTAAAAAACACACCTACCCCTATGTGTTTAGGCCACTGTTCTTTGAGTTTTCTTTTTCTTTTTTTTTTTTTTTTTTTTTTTGAGACGGAGTCTCGCTCTGTAGCCCGGGCTGGAGTGCAGTGGCTGGATCTCAGCTCACTGCAAGCTCCGCCTCCTGGGTTTACGCCATTCTCCTGCCTCAGCCTCTGGAGTAGCTGGGACTACAGGCGCCCGCCACCTCGCCCGGCTAGCTTTTTTGTATTTTTTAGTAGAGACGGGGTTTCACCATGTTAGCCAGGATGGTCTCGAACTCCTGACCTCGTGATCCGCCCGTCTTGGCCTCCCAAAGTGCTGGGATTACAGGCTTGAGCCACCGTCCCCGGCCAGTGAGTTTTCTTTTACACAGACCTAAATGCAATCCTGATGGACACAATAGTACACGCTAAAATAAGCACAGCATGAAAACAAAAACCTACTTGGTTGTGCACTGGCTGTACTACCTGGATATGATTGCCTATACCACTGAGAATAATTCAGTCATCTACGGGACCAGGTGCTTGCTGGTGCCCCTTCTCATGTTCTCTGCTCTGGTAAAAGCGGCCTCAAGTGCAAAGTCCAGCAAGGCCACATGAGAGTTTTAATCTAAGACCTCAAAACAATTAGAACCAGAAACAGACATATACGCAGCAACCTGATGGGCCTCCAATGCACCACCCACATGAAGATGGAGGCTGGTGGAGAAGTGGTCAAAGGCTCAGCAACCAGGAGGAAGGTGAGAGGATGGATGTGGTGCACCATCACATGATCTGAATTTCTTCAAAAAGTCAGGAACTGGGAATACCAGATAGTGCAGAGGAGACTCAAAATAGGAGGGTTGCTTTAAATTCCATATACATGGTTAGCTTCCTTGCCAGGTCTTCATCACCCCAAAGCTCTTTCTGTGGCTAAACTATCAACCAAGTGTGAAGGTAAAAGAAAGACCTGTTTAAGTCATGTAAGGCCTCAAACCCTGTGTCCTATGATCACAGCTATATGTTCATATAAAACTCTATATAAGCATAAATAAAAATTTTTAATTGTTGAAAAGATACACAAACTCTCAATTTACTTCCAAGACTCGTCAGCTCAGAAAGCTGCTGGAGAATGGGCTGAGACTTTTGAAACCAAATCCAACGAAGAAATGCAGATGTTTTCTTCTCTCTCCACTGTTCTACCTTGCTAACGGAATGAGCATGAGCTGCTATATAGCTGTGTGAATAGGGGAAGCAAAGGGAAAATTTCCAAAAGAGAAAAAAGGTCATTGGTTAACAGCCCCAAAATATTTTTCCAACTGCACACCACTGCCCGACACTCCCTCCCCTCCCAACTCCTAACATTAACAGCCCAGGATGAATCTTCTTACCTCT
>NW_022302863.1:0-4778 GCF_002776525.5 Piliocolobus tephrosceles | reverse complement strand
GTTTATACCAGGAATGCAAGATTGGCTTAATA
Source organism: Piliocolobus tephrosceles (assembly GCF_002776525.5). Classification (NCBI taxonomy): domain Eukaryota; kingdom Metazoa; phylum Chordata; class Mammalia; order Primates; family Cercopithecidae; genus Piliocolobus; species Piliocolobus tephrosceles. Next base: position 4,746 of record NW_022302863.1, on the reverse strand, counting down.
TCTGAAAATCAAGTAATGTTACCATATACTACATTAAGAATACAAAACAAAAACCACATAATTAACTCAATAGATGAAGGAAAAATATTTAACAGAAACTCAACACCCATTCCTGATAAAAACTGTCAGCCAAGCCAGGCATAGTGGCTCAAGCCTGTAATCCCAGCACTTTGGAGGCCGAGGCGGGTGGATCAGGAATTTGAGACCAGCCTGACCAGCAAGGTGAAACCCCGTCTCTACTAAAAAACGTAAAAATTAGCCATAGAGACATGGGTCCCACTATATTGCCCAAGCTGGTCTCCAGCTCTGGAGCTCAAGCAGTTGTCCCACTTTGGCCTTCTGAAGTGCTGGAATTACAGGCATGAGCCACCACGACTGGTTGTGAAATATCCTTTTTTTTTTTTTTCTGAGATGGAGTCTTGCTCTGTTGACCAGGCTGGAGTGCAGTGGCATAATCTCAGCTCACTGCAACCTCTGCCTCCCAAGTTCAAGCAATTCTCCTGCCTTAGCCTCCCGAGTAACTGGGATTACTGGTGTGTGCCAGCGTGCCTGGCTAATTTTTGTATTTTTAGTAGAGACGGGGTTTCACCATGTTGGCCAGTCTGGTCTCGAACTCTTGACCTTGTGATCTGCCTGCATCCCAAAGTGCTGGGATTACAGGCATGAGCAACTGTGCCTGGCCAAAATAACCTTTTATTTCATATTGAAGATGCAGCTTTTATGTGGGTGCAAGAGTGCTATAAGAAAGGCATACCTATAGCCTCTAATATTTTTCGAGAAAAATCAGTCATTGTGTCTTAAAGCAAAAGGAAGGTAAAGGATCTAAAGTTGGAGAATTTAATGCCAGCAAAGGATGGTTTGATAATTGTAGAGAAGTTTGGCTTAAAAAATGTCAGAGTAACAGGAGAAGCAGCTTCTGCTGACCAGGAGGCGGCAAACAAGTTCCCAGATGCCATTAAGAAAATCATTGAGGAAAAAGGATATCTGCTTGAATGGGTTTTTAATGCAGACAAAAAAGCCCTATTCTGGGGAAAACAATGCCACAAAGGACATTTTTTAGTAAGGAAGAGCAGTGAGTGCCAAGATTTAAGGCAGGAAGAGCTAGGTTAACTTCTGTTTTGTGTAAATGCAGTCAAGTTTATGATCAGGACTACCCTTGTCTATAAAGCTGCTAACCTCTGAGCCTTGAAGGGAGAAGATAAAACACCAGCTGCCAGTCTGTTTGTATCAAAAGAAAGCCTGGATAATGAGAACGCATTTTCTCTCTTTTTTTTTTTTTTTGAGATGGAGTCTCGCTCTGTGGCCCAGGTTGGAGTGCAGTGGCGTGATCTCGGCTCTCTGCAAGCTCTGCCTCCTGGGTTCACGCCATTCTCCTGCCTCAGCCTCCCGAATAGCTGGGATTACAGGCGCCCGCCACCACACCCGGCTAATTTTTTGTATTTTTAGTAGAGACGGGGTTTCACTGTGTTAGCCAGGGTGGTCTTGATCTCCTGACCTTGTGACCTGCCTGCCTCAGTCTCCCAAAGTGTTGGAATTACAGGCGTGAGCCACTGAGCCCGGCCGAGAACCCATTTTCTGATTCAGTTCCATTGATGCTTTGTCCCTGAAATCAGGAAGTACCATGCCAGTAAAGGACTACTTTTTTTTTTTTTTTTAAGACAGAGTCTCGCTTTGTCCCCCAGGCTGGAGTGCAGTGTCATGATCTTGGCTCACTGCAACCTCTGCCTCCGGGGTTCAACCGATTCTCCTGCCTCAGCCTCCCGAGTAGCTGGGATTATAGGTGCCTGCCACCACGCCCAGCTAATTTTTGTATTTTAGTAGAGACAGGGTTTCAGCATGTTCACCAGGCTGGTCTCGATCTCGTGACCTCAAGTGATCCGCCTGCCTCGGCCTCCCAAAGTGCTGGGATTACAGGCGTGAGCCACCATTCCTGGCCAGGACTGCCTTTTAAAGTTCTTTTGATACAATGCCTCTGGCCACCCAGAATCCCATGAGTTCAACACTAGGCTTTGAAGTGGTCCGCTTGTCCAGAAACAGTGTCTCTAATTCAGCCTCTAGATCAGGAGGTTGTAAGGACTTTTTTTTTAGAAAGAGTCTGGCTCTGTCGCCCAGGCTGGAGTGCAGTGGGGTGATCTCGGCTCGTTGCAACCTCTGCCTCCCAGGTTCAAGCAGTTATCATGCCTCAGCCTCTCGAGCAGCTGGAATTACAGGCACGCACCACGATGCCTGGCTAATTTTTGTATTTTTAGCAGAGATGGGGTTTCACCATTTTGCCCAGGTTGGTCTCGAACTCCTGGCTTCAAGTGATCTGCCCGCCTCGGCCTCCCAAAGTGCTGGGATTACAGGCTTGAGCCGCTGTACCTGGTCCAGGAGTTTCAAGACTCATTACATGGGTTACTCTAGAAAAGACTCTTAACACCAAGGAAGAGAATCCTGATAGTACGTCATGAAAGTCTAGAGGGATTACACCACGGAAGATGCCATTGTTACAGAAAAAGCTGTGGAAGCCGTCAAGCCTGAAACAATAAATTCCTGGTGGAGAAAACTCTGTCCAGATGTGCATGACTTCATAGGATTTATGACAACTGGTTAAGGAAATCATGAAAGAGATTGTGGATATGGCAAAAAAGGTGAAGGGTGAAGAGTTTTAAGGTACAGATCTTGGAGAAATTCAAGAGCTAATAGACACCACACCTGAGGAATTAATAGAAGATGACTTGATGGAGATGAGTGCTTCTGTGCCAGACAGTAAGGAATAAGAGGTACAAGAAATGGAGCAGGAAAAAATTGATATTAGACAATTTGCCAGAAGGGTTCCAATTATTCAAGACTTCCTTTGGCTTTGTTTATGGGATATGGAATGGACCCTTCTATGATACTGGCACTGAAATGAAAGCGAATGGTGGAAGAAGGATTAGTATTGTATAGAAATGTTCTTAGAGAAATGGAAAAGCAAAAAAGTCAGACAGAAATGAGGATGTATTTTTGTAATGTTACACCAGATGTGCCTGCCTCTCTGGCCTTCCTTTCCATGCCCTTCACCTCTTCTACCTCTGCTACTCCAAGACAGCAAGACCAACCAACTCCTTTCTTTCCCTCAGTCTGCTCATCCTGAAGATGGGTGAAGACCTTTCTGATGATGCACTTCTACTTAATGAGTAGCAAATATGTTTTCTCTTACGATTTTCTTAACATTTTTTCTCTCTTACTCTATTGTAACAATATAGTAGCAGTACATATATAAAATATTTGTTAATTGACTTTCTGTTGTCAATATGGTTAACAGGTTATTAATAGTTAAATTTTGGGGGAGTCAGAAGTTATATGTAGATTTTTGACTGCCCATGGTGTCAGTGCCCTTAACCTTCACGTTGTTCAAGGGTCAATATATTATCTTGTCTATGAACGTAGTAGAGCTCCCCATTTCTTTAGGGCTTCTTCAGTTTCTCTAAGCAGTGTTTTCTAGTTTCCAGTGTATAGAAATCTATAAATCTTGCCCTTTGATAAATTTATTCCTTTTTTTTTTTTTTTTGAGACAGAGTCGCACTCTGTCTCACACACTTAAGTGCAGTGGTGCAGTCTTGGCTCATGTTAACCTTTGTCTCCAGAGTTCAAGTGATTCTCCTGCCTCAGCTTCCTGAGTGGGATTACAGGCTCGCTCCACCATGCCTGGCTAATTTTTGTATTTTCAGTAGAGACAGGGTTTCACCGTGTTGGCCAGGCTGATCTTGAACTCCTGACCTCAGGCAATCCACCTGACTTGGCCTCCCAAAGTGCTGGGATTACAGGCGAGAGCCACCGCACCCAGCCTGATAAATTTATTCCTATTTTCTTATTCACGCCTATAGTCCCAGCACTTTGGGAGGCCGAGGCGGTCAGATCACGAGGTCAGCAGATCGAGAACATCCTGACTAACATGGTGAAACCCTGTCTCTACTAAAAAAAATACAAATAATTATCCGGGTGTGGTGGCGGGCGCCTGTAGTCTCTTTTATTCAGGAGGCTCAGGCAGGAGAATGGTGCAAACCCGGGAGGCGAAGCTTACAGTGAGCCAAGATCGTGCCACTGTACTCCGGCCTGGGCAACAGAGCAAGACTCTGTCTCAAAAAAAAACAACAAAAAACCAAAAAGAATGGAATTGTTTTCTTCATTTCATTTTTGGATTGTTTGTCGCCAGTGTATGGAAATACAGTTGATTTCTGTACGTTGATTTTGTATTTTGTATCCTTAGTACATTTGCATACCAGTTCTTATAGATCCCTTAGGATTGTCTACGTATAAAACAAAATTTTTTTGTTTTGAGATGGAGTCTCTCTCTGTTGCCCAGGCTGGAGTGCAGTGGCGTGATCTCAGCTTACTGCACCCTCCGCCTCCGAAGTTCAAGCAATTCTTCTGTCTCAGCCTCCTGAGTAGCTGGGAGTACAGGTGCCTACCACCACGCTCAGCTAATTTTTCACCTGTTTAGTAGAGATGGGGTTTCACCTTGTTGGTCAGGCTGGTCTCAAATTCCTGACCTCAGGTGATCCACTCGCCTCGGCCTCCAAAGTGCTGGGATTACGTGCTTGAGCCACTATGCCTGGCCTGGCTGACAGTTTTTATCAGGAATGGGTGTTGAGTTTCTGTTAAATATTTTTCCTTCATCTATTGAGTTAATTATGTGGTTTTTGTTTTGTATTCTTAATGTAGTATATGGTAATAATACTTGATTTTCAGATATTAAGCCAATCTTGCATTCCTGGTATAAAC
>NW_022302862.1:0-2625 GCF_002776525.5 Piliocolobus tephrosceles | reverse complement strand
CTTGGACATTAGTGTGGGAACCCAACCAGGCAGACTTTATTTGTTTCAAAACAGAATTTAGAGCATCCTGGTAGCTCAGGATATTTTTAAAGATAATCCACTTGACTAGAACTGTCCTATGTTGGTTTAATTGTGTTTCTTCTACCCCAGAAGCAAGATGGAGAAGTGTTTTTTTGGAGCTACTTGAGTTTAATATTCATGTGTCTGCCGGTGTCTATGTAAAATATTACTTTGACCTTCGTGCCTTGGCAAATGACAATGACGTGTATTTTCTATTTCATTTTCTTCACAAAGATAAAGCCCAGAGACTGAAGGTAAGGATTTGAAGTCACTTAGAGGAGTTTACCGTCGGCCACAGAAGCCAGCATCTGTGACAAAATCATATTAAGTAGCAATTACGAAAATGAAAGCCTTAAAATTAACAGACCAAAAAACTTATTTCTTTAGCAACATGTTTCTTTTCTTTTATGGTTTATACAAGGATCCATAATCTTTTATTTATTTATTTATTTATTTATTTATTTATTTATTTATTTATTTATTGAGACAGAGTTTCACTCTTGTTGCTCAAGCTGGAGTGCAATGGTGTGATCTCAGCTCACTGCAGCCTCTGCCTCCCGGATTCAAGCGATTCTCCTGCCTCAGCCTGCTGAGTAGCTGGCATTACAGGCATGTGCCACCACCAGCTAGTTTTGTGTTTTTAGTAGAGACAGGGTTTCCCCATGTTGGTCAGGCTGGTCTCTAACTCCTGACCTCAGGTGATCCACCCGCATCTGTCTCCCAATGTGCTGGAATTACAGGCATGAGCCACCATGCCCTGTCAAGGATCAATATTCTTAAAAATTTATTGATATCCTTTCTGCTGTGACCATATTGTTAATTAAATTTAGTCTGTTTTTAATGAGTTTTATTTTTAACCTCTATGCATTCACATAACAATATGTGAATAAATGCAATTGTATTCCTAATTATGTCTACATACACAGTACACTTATCGCTCTTGACTGTCTTTTACTTATGCAGTTTGCAAATTCATGTTATCTATCATCTACTGTATATAGCACAGTGCAGTCCCATGAGTTTATTAGACAAAGCAGAAGTGGCTGAGAGACTTGTACTTAGACTGTATAAGGTGCCAGTGTTTCAAATACTGGGTCAGAAGGACATGGGTTTTTAATGAAAATGGTAACTTTCATGGGGCAATGTATGATTTATACCTTATGACTCTTGGTGAGTATACAGGAAAATTACCACTGAAATTGACACATTTAAAATTGCCACTGTCTCTGGTATCTTGGTGGTAATTTAGAATAACACATTTTTCTACCACAATGTGCAAGTAAAGTAGCACTTTTTGGTGTTCCACTCATGAGACTTTTTGGATGTTCCAAGACAGCCCAGAGCACACCTGCCTCATTAAAATTTGCTTTGAGTATTTGGTAACTAATCAGGATTGGGTAGAATTTCAATTGCTGAGTAAATTGATTTTTGGCACAAGTGCATGTTTATTATGTCGAAGGGACAGGTGCCCTGGTAACAGTTGATATTGGTGTTAGGTGCTTGTCACAATACTCTTGAAATCTTTGGGAGTCCTATTTTATTTTTATATGACAGTATCATCAAGCAATGAGCCCAATTTTAAAGTAACTTAATAAAATAAATTCCTCTTGGCTCTGGCAATCTATTCATAGCCCTTAAAGCAGATCACCTTAGTGAATGGTCAGGGAGTAGCATCCTCAGAACCTGGCAGTGTAAACTTCAGCCAAAGTAGCTGCAAAGGAACCATCTAAAGAAATCTGTATGTGTGGCTTCTCATCAGCAATGCCTTTTAAAAAATGTTGGAACCCTTTTTAAAATTGTACCTGTTTTCTCTTTGTATGACTTTCCTAGGCTATGTCACGGCCATGTGAATACAAAGACTTCATCCAGATGCCGCTGCTATGGAAAGGGCTATCAGCATGAATTTCATTGATATTCGGTGCTCTAATGCCATCTTATCTTAAAAAGAGAAATTAGCCTTATAAGATCCTGAACTTCTCAACTATAAAGAGAAGAAAATACTTGTCCTGCTGGAACAAAACTTAGGATTTTCTTTTTTCCTTTTTGTTTTTTGTTGTTATTGTTAGTGTTTAGGATTCTCATCAAGAGGAAATATCTTCCATCAGGAGGAAACATCTCCCAGTTACCACACTGTGGATGGGTCATGGTGGCGTGAACAGTGGGTGCCAGGTGCTTCCTGCCCTTCCTCTTCCACTGGTTCCAGATGGCATTCCTAGGGCACCACCTTCCTGAACAACTCTTGGGGAGGAAGAATGTCACATGGACACAGCACATCGGAGCTCAGAGCCTACAGTCGCCCACAGTCTTAAGCAGGTGCCAGTGGTGTCCACAGTCACCCACAGTCTCAAGCAGGTGCCAGTGGTCTGAGCTGAGCTGGAGCTCAAAAAACTTTAGAATTGGCTCCAGATTTGTGAGAGTACCTGGGTTTGGTTCTCTGTCCACTGTGGCACTGAATATATGGTGGCCCAAAAGTCAACAATGGTGGGACGAGAGAGTGGCATTGGGGCAAGGCTGTCATTACTGCAAGCACCAGGGTAGCTCGGGCCTGCTCATCTGGTCTTTGGA
>NW_022302861.1:0-13738 GCF_002776525.5 Piliocolobus tephrosceles | reverse complement strand
TTAGTGCTATAAATTTCCCTCTACACACTGCTTTAAATGTGTCCCAGAGATTCTGGTATGTTGTATCTTTGTTCTCATTGGTTTCAAAGAACATCTTTATTTCTGCTTTCATTTCGTTATGTACCCAGTAGTCATTCAGGAGCAGGTTGTTCAGTTTCCATGTAGTTGAGCGGTTTTGATTGAGTTTCTTAGTCCTGAGTTCTAGTTTGATTGCACTGTGGTCTGAGAGACAGTTTGATATAATTTCTGTTCTTTTACATTTGCTGATGAGTGCTTTACTTCCAATTATGTGGTCAATTTTGGAATAAGTGCGATGTGGTGCTGAGAAGAATGTATATTCTGTTGACTTGGGGTGGAGAGTTCTATAGATGTCTATTAGGTCCACTTGGTGCAGAGATGAGTTCAATTCCTGGATATCCTTGTTAACTTTATGTCTCGTTGATCTGTCTAATGTTGACAGTGGAGTGTTGAAGTCTCCCATTATTATTGTATGGGAGTCTAAGTCTCTTTGCAAGTCTCTAAGGACTTGCTTTATGAATGTGGGTGCTCCTGTATTGGGTGCATATATATTTAGGATAGTTAGCTCTTCCTGTTGAATTGATCCCTTTACCATTATGTAATGGCCTTCTTTGTCTCTTTTGATCTTTGATGGTTTAAAGTCTGTTTTATCAGAGACTAGTATTGCAACCCCTGCTTTTTTTTGTTCTCCATTTGCTTGGTAGATCTTCCTCCATCCCTTTATTTTGAGCCTATGTATGTCTCCGCATGTGAGATGGGTCTCCTGAATACAGCAGACTGATGGGTCTTGACTCTTTATCCAGTTTGCCAGTCTGTGTCTTTTAATTGGAGCATTTAGTCCATTAACATTTAAGGTTAATATTGTTATGTGTGAACTTGATCCTGCCATTATGATATTAACTGGTTATTTTGCTCATTAGTTGATGCAGTTTCTTCCTAGCCTCAATGGTCTTTACATTTTGGCATGTTTTTGCAATGGCTGGTACCGGTTGTTCCTTTCCATGTTTAGGGCTTCCTTCAGGGGCTCTTGTAAGGCAGGCCTGGTGGTGACAAAATCTCTAAGCATTTGCTTATCTGTAAAGAATTTTATTTCTCCTTCACTTATGAAACTTAGTTTGGCTGGATATGAAATTCTGGGTTGAAAATTCTTTTCTTTAAGAACGTTGAATATTGGCCCCCACTCTCTTCTGGCTTGTAGAGTTTCTGCCGAGAGATCTGCTGTCAGTCTGATGGGCTTCCCTTTGTGCGTAACCCGACCTTTCTCTCTGGCTGCCCTTAAGATTTTTTCCTTCATTTCAACTTTGGTGAATCTGGCAATTATGTGTCTTGGAGTTGCTCTTCTGGAGGAGTATCTTTGTGGCGTTCTCTGTATTTCCTGAATTTGAATGTTGGCCTGCCCTGCTAGGTTGGGGAAGTTCTCCTGGATGATATCCTGAAGAGTGTTTTCCAACTTGGTTCCATTTTCCCCCTCACTTTCAGGCACCCCAATCAGACGTAGATTTGGTCTTTTTACATAATCCCATACTTCTTGCAGGCTTTGTTCATTTCTTTTTCTTCTTTTTTCTTTTGGTTTCTCTTCTCGCTTCATTTCATTCATTTGATCCTCAATCGCTGATACTCTTTCTTCCAGTTGATCGAGTCGGTTGCTGAAGCTTGTGCATTTGTCACGTATTTCTCGTGTCATGGTTTTCATCTCTGTCATTTCATTTATGACCTTCTCTGCATTAATTAGTCTAGCTGTCAATTCTTCCACTCTTTTTTCAAGATTTTTAGTTTCTTTGCGCTGGGTACGTAATTCCTCCTTTAGCTCTGAGAGGTTTGATGGACTGAAGCCTTCTTCTCTCATCTCGTCAAAGTCATTCTCTGACCAACTTTGATCCGTTGCTGGTGATGGGCTGTGCTCCTTTGCAGGGGGAGATGCGCTCTTATTTTTTGAATTTCCAGTTTTTCTGCCCTGCTTTTTCCCCATCTTTGTGGTTTTATCTGTCTCTGGTCTTTGATGATGGTGACGTACTGCTGGGGTTTTGGTATAGGTGTCCTTCCTGTTTGATAGTTTTCCTTCTGACAGTCAGGACCCTCAGCTATAGGTCTGTTGGAGATTGCTTGAGGTCCACTCCAGACCCTGTTTGTCTGGGTATCAGCAGCAGAGGTCGCAGAAGATAGAATATTGCTGAACAGCAAGTGCACCTGTCTGATTCTTGCTTTGGAAGCTTCCTCTCAGGGGTGTACTCCACCCTGTGAGGTGTGGGGTGTCAGACTGCCCCTAGTGGGGGATGTCTCCCAGTTAGGCTACTCAGGGGTCAGGGACCCACTTGAGCAGGCAGCCTGCCCCTTCTCAGATCTCAACCTCCGTGTTGGGAGATCCACTGCTTTCTTCAAAGCTGTCAGAGTCGTTCGCGTCTGCACAGACCTCTGCTGCTTCCCCTGTTATTTTTTAGTTGTGTCCTGTCCCCAGAGGCGGAGTCTGCAGAGACAGGCAGGTTTCCTTGAGCTGCTGTGAGCTCCACCCAGTTCAAGCTTCCCAGCAGCTTTGTTTACCTACTTAAGCCTCAGCGATGGCGGGCGCCCCTCCCCCAGCCTCGCCGCTGCCTTGCGGTTAGATTGCCGCAGACTGCTGTGTTAGCAAGGAGGGAGGCTCCGTGGGCGTGGGACCCTCCCGGCCAGGTGTGGGGTATATTCTCCTGGTGTGCCGGTGTGCTTACCGCGCAGTATTGGGGTGGGAGTTACCCGATTTTCCAGGTGTTGTGTGTCTCAGTTCGCCTGGCTAGGAAAAGGGACTCCCTTCCCCCTTGCGCTTCCCAGGTGAGGTGATGCCTCGCCCTGCTTCAGCTCTCGCTGGTCAGGCTGCAGCAGCTGACCAGCACCGATTGTCCGGCACTCCCGAGTGAGATGACCCCAGTACCTCAGTTGAAAATGCAGAAATCACCGGTCTTCTGTGTCGCTCGTGCTGGGAGATGGAGACTGGAGCTGTTCCTATTCGGCCATCTTGCTCCGCCCCCTCCAAAAGAGATTATTTTTAAAGTGAGGTCCTCACCTCACTCTATGCACCAAAGTTAATTCCAGTGATTTTAGAGAATGAATTTTACAAATTTTAGCAAACTAGGAGAACATAAAATCAAATACGAATCAAACCTCTTGAAGGGAGTGGTTTTCAAAACTTAGGAATACTAAGAGAAGTCACAAAGAAAAAGATTTGCTATATAAAAATTCTGTAATATTGTCTTCAGAATAGCATCTTAAGTCCTGAGGGCATAACTCCACACGTTGAAAGATATGCTGACATAAGGCTCCTAACCATTCAACCCACTGGCCTTAATCTCCCTCCAGTCTCCTCACCTTCCCGGCTCAGGTTGGCCCTGGTCATTCCCTTCACTCCCACCCCTCCTGCAAGACAACCTGAGGGGTTCTGGTGCACAGGCACCCTTCTTGACCTTGACATGAAGCAATTACAATTCTTGACACTCTCCATTCCTCTCTTTGCTTCCTGACTCTACAAAGGATGAAAACTACAGAAAGCCAGCATCCCTTTTTTTTTTTTTTTTTTAATCCCACTTCCTGCCAGAAGGCTCTCTTCCCAGCTTGGCCAAGGACTCCTGCAGAAGGGCCAGCGCAGCATCCTCCTCTCTCCAGGACGCATCTTTGTCTCGATCGCGGTGCTGTCTCCGGCAGCGAGGCACACCATCTGCTCATGCCTCCCACCAGCTGCCGTCTCATCGTAGCTCTCTGTCTCCCCTGAGAACTCCCTGACTTTCAGGCCCATGGTATTCTCTCCTGCCCTTGCTCAGGAGGCGGCCTTATCTTCTGGGAGCTTTCATAATCTCTCCCCGTCACTTAGCATTGCCCTGGTTTCCCCGTGAGGCCTGAGATCTGAAGCCTTCCCCAATGAGTCCCCTACTGTCATCTACACCATCACACGGGGTGATAGCAGAGGGTGTGCATCTTGGGAAATGCTTGAGAGAGCTCACAGGGGACTTACAGCTTCCGCCAGGAAGAAAACAGATCCTGGGGCTCCAAGTCCCAGGGGATCTTAGTTTCAATTCCCATATGGAGTCTCAAACTTGTGAATCATATCCAAAGTTGAAATTTTACTTTGGTATCTATGTAGGGCACACTCTCTTCACACCGTGTCTTTCTCTGCTCTCACACCACCACAGCAACAGTCACCCACACAGAAGGCTTCTGTGACGGAAAGTTTCCCCCACACACACCAACCAGTGGACTGCAGCTGGGTGTCCTCCAATTCAATTCCGATGCTATCCACCTGGAGAGTGTCTCAGATCCCACAGGCTGCAGGCTCAGTGCCCAAGACTGCCCCCACATATCCGCAGACACCAGTCGCAAGTCTAGGCCTCTGGAACTTCTGATCACCCGGCTTCAAGTTGGGGTCTCCATGATCCCCTCTTTAAGGTTCAATTAATTTGCTGGAGCGGCTCATGGAACTCACATTTGCTGATTTGTTATAAAGGATATTACAAAGGAGGAGATGTGTAGGGTGAGGTATGGGGGAGGGGGTGTGGAGCTTCCGTGCCCTCCCTGGGTGCCACCTTCCAGGAGCCTCCACGTGTTCAGCTATCTGGAAGCTCTCTGATCCCAGTCCCCTTGAGATTTTATGGAAGCTTCGTGATGTCAGTGTCCCTTCCCCCAGTGTATAGGGTGGGACCCTCCCTGGACAAGGCTCCTAAGGCTCTAAGGCCCACCATCAGAAAGGTGGTGGAAGATCACAGTCCTGTCTTGAAGCAGGTGAAAGGAGGACAGGAGAAGGTTGGAGAGAAGAGCACGTCCATTTAGCTCAGACTCTTTTCCACCTAGAATGCTCTACCCGACATGTCTCCACATTTTTAAGTCAGGCACATTCGTCAGACCTGGAACAAATGCTGTCTCCTTCAGAAAGTCTTCTCTGCTCTTCCAGATGAATGTCATCATTCCTCCTTCTCAAATTCCCTAGTCCTGTATTCAGACATCCCCTAGGAAGAATGTATGCCATCCATGCCCTGCTACAATGCCTGTCCCCTCCCTTTCTCGGCCTGCTTCTGAGGCCTCAGCAGCTGCAAGGCCTAGCTTGGTCAAGTTACAGCATCAACTGATTGACTGAGCCAAGGTGCTTGCAGACCCAGACCTATCACTGTACTCATTCTCAGACATGAAATTCCTACCCAGACCACAGAGCTCTGTGTGCATGGCTCTCTCATGTCCTACAACCCTGCAGTCTTCATCATTACCTGATCTGTGCCAGGGTCAGGACACATGAGCCCAGGAGGGTTCTCATAACACAAATGGGTTACTGATGGCTCATTTTCTTCTTCCCCTCATCATGGGTCAGGTCCCTAGAAGCAGAGTCAAAGATGGAGATTCTTAGGCAAGTGATGTTTTGAGGGAGTGCTCTCAGGAGAAACCTATAGGGGAGTGAGAGGAGCAGGAGAAGGTAGGGGAAGGAACTCAGTGAGAATGTCAGGGGAAATCCAGCCACAGCTTGATCCCCTGGGGAGCCCTGGAGCACAAAGTATACCACCAAGGTCATCCTGCCCAGAGGCAACAGGGCTGGGCTGGTAGACCCCCCCATTTATCAGCTATTGGCCACAATGCCTCCAGAGTAGGGTAAGAGGGGACTTGTAACCCCCCACACCTCCAGCCTCCAGGGAAGGGTACAGGTGTGTGCAATTAGCAGCCAGCACCCACAGCAGCTCAGAGATGGGGCACTCTCTCGGTAAATGGTGTCTAAGTGAGACACCAACAATATCTATTGTACCTCCTTACTTTATCTCAGTCACACATATTTTGACATGTCTGTCACCAGCTTACTTTTATTTTTATTTTTTAATCTTCATAGTTGGACATGAACACAACCGACTAATTCCAATCTTGATCAATAATACTGAAGCCCCAGACTCCTTGCTTCCATGGACTAGACAAGCGTTCATTTGGAATTGTTACCACAGAATTTTAGAAACCATCTAGTGTTGTTTCTCCATTTCATAGATGAAGAAATCAAGGCACAGAGAGACATGCTTTACCTTGTCCAGCAAATTTTGTGGCAGAACCGAGGCAGAGGCTGCCTAACTGTCAGGCAAGAGCTATTCCACCATACCTCTATTTCTGCTTATAGCATTGCATTAGGACTATTTTGCTAAGATTTTCCAATCAATCATTATTGAAAATGACTATTAGGTGGAATGCTTGGGAAAAAGTTACATGCCAGGAATAGTATTCCCTCCTGTGGTTTATGTCTTAGATGAGGACGTGGAGTTAAGCCAGATATAGAACCTACTTTAAACCTGACAGAGTTTTTAAACCAAACTTGAACCTTCTGGAGTTCATTTATTTATTCTTGGCAACTTTCAGCTTCCTGATTCTTGGAAAGTTGCTGGCTCATTTAGAAGAAAAACTCATGAGACTTCTTGTGCATTGAGTAGCTCTTACAAAACAATCTTTTGAAGTGTAAAGTGTAAATGAATAAGAAGCAGAAGACAGAAGTTCTCCTAAAATACACATGGATGTAATCATTAAGGCAACAGGCACTCTAGCAAAATGCATAATTGTTTCTTGGGCCTGAAACACTGTGGAAATAGTCTTGCGCTCAGCAAATTCCAATCATGGTAGAGTATTTCCTTTGTCTGAGACTCTCTTTAACTATGTGAGTGACATAGGTTGATGCCAAAGGGCAGCAGAGGGGGCATAGCCAGGTCTAGATTCACTCCACACTGTCTCCCAAGCATTTCTCTTACAATAATATCCTCTATCAGTTGAGCTTCTTTCTGCTTCCTAATTCAAATTGGTCAGAATCATATAATGCCTAATTAAAACAACTGCTTTTCTGCATTTAAAGGCCTAATACTCTGAAGGTTGAATGCCGTGAAAGAAGGGTCTCCTCAGAACACAGATAATTTCTTTTGATACATATAAAAGTTTTTTGCTTGTTATTTGGCCTTTAAGAGACCAACTGGTCTTAGTCCTACTTCATACTTCGGGTTTCAGTCCAAGTTCAGTTCAAGTTTCATTAAGATTTCTTCCTTTTTTTGCGAGGTGGGAGCAGGAAGATATGATTTTGCTCTGTCACCCAGGCTGGAGTGCAATGGTGCAGTCATGGCTCACTGCAGCCTTAACCTCCCAGGCTCAAGCAGTCCTCACACCTCAGCCCATGCCACTACCAAACCCAACTAATTTTTTTCATTTTTTGTAGAGATGGAGTTTCACCATGTTGCCCAGGCTGGTCTCAAACTTCTGGGCTCAAGTGATCTACCTGCATTGGCCTCCCAAAGTGAGATCACAGGCGTGAGTCAATGCACCTATCCCAATTTCTTAAACAGTTCCATTCCATTGTATGTTTGTAGAAGATGGCTTTCTTCCTTAATAGCCAGTCTATCTGTTGAGGCAAACAGCAAAATAAGCAACTGTCTAGTGTCCGGAAACTCATTTTGGTTGTTCTAGACAATTGGTTCCCAGTTCACCACCCACATTACTCCTTTTCAGCATGATCCAGGGAGAGTATTGTAAATTCTCCCTCCACTGCACAGTTAACACGGACCATCACCCCTCCTACACAACTGCAAAAAATGTTCAAGGCCAGTTTTAATTATGTTCATGAGCTATTAAACATTCCAGATCTCCTTACTATTTTGAAAGATGGCAGAAACAGCATAGCTGAGTAGATGGGGCACAGGGTTTGGAGTCAACTGATCCAGGTTTAAATCCTGGTTTTCCTCCTCATTAGCTCTGTGGCTTTGGGTAAAAGACTTGACATTTCTCAACCTAAGCTTCCTCATCTGTATACTAGAGGTAACATTGCTTAGCTTGCAGGGTAGTCGTGAGGGTCTGATAAGTTAATGTTCAAAGATGACCAGCCCATAATAGGTGCTCAAAAACTGGGAGTAGTTACTATTATTCTTGTTTTGGTGACATCTGTCCTTCACTGCAGATTGTGCAAGGGTACCCAAATCTTAAAGACCTCTGCCGGCATCTGGGGCCAACCTCTGAACCATTGCTGTGAGCTAGTACCACCAGCCACTTACTGTGCTTTTTCTCTTCCTGCCGCCTCAACCCAGCCACAGTGAGGAGAGTATAGACTCATGAAGGGCTGAAATGACTTGCTCAAGGTTTCTCAAATGCAGTAGGCCCTCCTGAGTAAGGGGATCTCAGAATTATAATGCCTTGTTATTTCTTGAGCTTTTCAATGGAGATGGGGAAATATTTTAAAGCATCAGCTCTTTTCCTTCTGATTTATGTCTACTTCTGACTTAAAAAAAAAAAAAAATCAGCCATTGGCTGCTGTGTACTCTAGCTCCCACCAGAGCTGGCCAAAGTTCCTGGTATTTCCAACTACATATCAGGTGCCTGGAAATGTTGGCCTGGAGTTTGGAAAAGGGGTAGAAGATGGATACTTGGATTTTGACATCCTCTGACTGAGATGTTAGCTGAGCTTCTGGGTGGTGAGTGCAGTCTCATATGCTAAGAGATCATGTGTGATATGTAATATGATCTATTATGTAATAGCCAAGAAAATTTTGATAAAGAAAAATAATGAGGGCCGGGCGCGGTGGCTCAAGCCTGTAATCCCAGCACTTTGGGAGGCCGAGACAGGCGGATCACGAGGTCAGGAGATCGAGACCATCTTGGCTAATACAGTGAAACCCCGTCTCTACTAAAAAATACAAAAAACTAGCCGGGCGAGGTGACAGGCACCTGTAGTCCCAGCTACTCGGGAGGTTGAGGCAGGAGAATGGCATAAACCCGGGAGGCGGAGCTTGCGGTGAGCTGAGATCTGGCCACTGCACTCCAGCCTGGGCGACAGAGCAAGACTCCGTCTCAAAAAAAAAAAAGAAAAGAAAAGAAAAATAATGAGAGAAGAGCTCACCCCACAGGATGTGAACACATATATTAAGCTAGTTTGAAAGTAAAAAAGTGATACAGTGCCTGACAGAACAAGATAAGCAGTCAGACCACAGTACACATATAACAACTTAATATGTGATCAGTAAATGCCCGCGGGTCATGTAATTGTTGATTCGTTATTTGGAAAATCCACTTAAGTCTTGAGGCAGAGACAGACAGTGCTTACCAAATATTCTATGGGATCCCCCCAGCTGGAAACAAAAGACTTTGAGATGGTAGAGTTGCAGGTAGAAGCAGCCTGGGTGCCTGAGTCACTGCCTGGAAGAGCACCAAACAAGGAATGCCATCCAAACATCATTGGGCTTGATGTGAGTGAAACCTAAGGCTTTGTTGTGTTAAGGCATTAGATTTCAGGGTTTGGCCATTGTAGCAGCTGGCATTAATTATCTCAAATACCAACACCTTTGTACCTTATACCACATATTAAAATCAAAATAAATTCTAGGTAGAATAAGAAATAAAATGTTGAAAACAGAAAATAAAGGTGCATGTTTATTCAGTCATTGGAAGGGGTTTTCCTACGCCTGAAAGCAGCAGAAGAAATTAGAAAAGGGAAGATCCATAGTCTAACTACACACAAATTTTAAAATTCTGTTTGAGACAGATTTGAATTTCAAAACAGAATTGAACAACACTTGGGGAAAGTGTCTTTGCAGCAAATATGATGAAGGGTTAATATCTTCAATATTTACCAAGCTCTTAAAAATGGAGGCCAAGGGAGAGAGAGAGGATTATCTGAAGCAAAGTTTTAATCATAGCTGGCTTGTCCTGTTACCTGAAATGTTTCTGAGTTCCCTGTTGCTGCCAGTTGGTTTGCGTTCTGTACATGCAAACTGTATTTAACATTGGCTCAAACCCAACATAATTAGTAAAGTCAATCTGCCGCAAAGAAAAGATCATTATAATGCTTCGTGCAGCCAAATGTCCATGATGTGCTGCATGTGTTATTGGAAGTTCTCCACATGACTGCTCCCCTCTGTTGGTGCAAGAAATTTAGGGCTGGTCATATGCCCCTTTCCAGGAGCTTAAGAGGAATGGTGGGATTGTCACCAGGAACGCAGGTAGGAGCAGACAATGGAGAAATTTGAAGCAGTTTTAAAAATACATCCTGCTTGTACTCATTGAATTATATTATGGATGCCATTATGTAGTGCTACTTACTTTCTATGCATTACCTCATTTAACCCTCACAACAGCCCTATAGCTAGGTATCATTTTCTCTTTTTCAAATAAGGAAACTGAGGCTCAAGTTGATGAAGTAATTTGGCCAAGGCTACACAGGAACTGGCAGAGCTGAGATTTGAACCCCAGTGTGTATGACTCCAGGGACACGTAATCAGTCGCTGCCCATATTACCTGCTGCTGAAATATAGAAAGGTTCTAAATAAATGACATTTCTTGGCAATAGCAGGGTTTGAGAGGCATAGGAGGATGTGGGAGAATGGATAAAGAGGGAGGCAAGGGTACAGCTTCTGTTGCCAGCTACCTTCTGACCTGAAACAACTAAGGAAATTCCAGACAAAATATATTAAACAGTGGTTTCCAAGATACTGGATACCAGTAAGAGAAGAACAGTGATCCTTAGGAGATGGAAAACAAATTATATGAGTCCCATGATTGCCCCACCTATCTGCCAGGCCATGTTGCAAGAAGGGGGAACCCAGGCAGAACCCAGAAGTCCCCTTGAGATGAGGAGATGGAGGTGGGATGCCAAGACAACTAGAATTCACATGCCAGAGTATGAAAAATAGAAGGCTACACAGGCAGAAAGCTCCAGCAATCTATAGAGAGTCCTCTGTGATCTTCAGCTACTTCTCATCAGTTCACATAAGTGAGGAAACAACCCAAGACCAGGGAGAGAATAAAGATTAGGGGGGAAATTCCTGGAGCTCACACAAGGCTGCAAATGGTTCTTGCTTTCAACAGCCAGATTGGGAAACCTCAAGATTTATGAGGCATTGGGTAAGAGACTCAAAAGGATTTTACCTAATTCGTGGGGGCAAAATTAGTCCTAGAATAAATTCTTCTGTGGTTTGAAATAAAGCTTAAAAGCAAGACCTGGCCGGGCGTGGTGGCTCACACCTGTAATCCCAGCACTTCAGGAGGCCGAGGCGGGTAGATCACGATGTCAGGAAATCCAGATCATCCTGGCTAACACGGTGAAACCCCATCTCTACTAAAAATACAAAAAAATTAGCCGGGCGCGGTGGCGGGTGCCCGTAGTCCCAGCTACTTGGAGGCTGAAGCAGGAGAATGGTGTGAACCCAGGAGGCGGAGCTTGCTGTGAGCTGAGATCGCGCCACTACATGCCAGCCTGGGTGACAGCGAGACTCCATTTCAAAAATAAAATTTAAAAAAAAGCAGGACCTAAAAAGATCAAACTGTTTCCAAGCAACTTAACTGAATCCTAGAATAAATCTCTAGGATCTTATGAGAATAAAAAATATATATATTCAGTACCCAACAAGTCAGATTCACAATGTCTGATGTCTAATAAAAAATTAGATATGAAAACAAGTTGGACAATAAGATGCATAATAAGGAGAAAATCAATAAATTGAAACTGATGCAGAAATGACACAGATGATAGAATTAATAGATGGGGAAATTAAAAGTTATTATAGCTGCATTCCATGGGTTCAAGAAGTCAAAGGAAAAGAAAGATTGAGCATGTTTAGTAGAGATGTGGCAGATAGAAAAAAAAAAAACTAAAGCAATGTCTAGATATGAAAAACTACAATGTATGAGACAAAACGTAAACTGGATAGAATTAAACACCACAGAGAAAAGAACACTGAATTTGAAGATATAACAATAGAAACTATCTAAAATAAAACACTGAGAGAAAAAAAGACTGAAAAACAAACAGAGCATTAGCGAGCTGTGGGACAACTTCAAGAAGCCCAATACATAGGCAGTTGAAGATCCCAAAGGAGGAGAAGGCAAAATAAAAAAAAAAAGTAGGAAAAAAATAATGACTGGAAATTTTCCAAACTTGATGAAAACTATATAATCACATATTCAAGAAGCTCAACAAACTCAATCACAAGGAACATGAAGAAAACTATACCATATATTATAAGCAGTTGCTTAAAACCTGTGAGAAAGAGGAAATCTTTAAAGGGTCTGAAGTAAAATACCCCTATGTACAGAGGAACAAAGATAAGCATTGCAGGAGACTAATCAGAAACAATGTGAGCCATAGAGTGAAACCACATTTTAAAAATACAGAAAAAAAAGTTAACCTAGACTTTTATACCCAGCAAAAATATATTTCAAAAGTGAAGATGAAATGAAGACTAATCACACAAATGCTGAACGAATTTATCACAAGAAGGCTACAGAAACATTAAAGCAAGTGCTTCAGGCAGAAAGAAAATGATACCAGATACAAATGTGGCCCTACCCAAAGGAATGAAGAGCACTGAAGAGGTTATAACTATGAGTCTAAATAGACTGTTTTCTTGTTTAATCTCTTTAAAGCATGGCTGACTCTTTTTTTTTTTTTTTTTTTTTGAGATGGGTTTTCACTGTTGTCGCCCAGGCTGGAGTGCTATAATATGATCTCAGCTCACTGCAACGTCCATCTCCCAGGTTCAAGCGATTCTCCCGCCTCAGCCTCCCCGAGTAGCTGAGATTACAGGCACCTAATTTTTGTATTTTTAGCAGAGACAGTGTTTCGCCGTGTTAGCCAACCTGGTCTCGAACTCCTGACCTCAGGTGATCCACCTGCCTCAGCCTCCCAAAGTGCTGGGATTACAGGCATGAGCCACCATGCCCAGCCAGCGGACTCTTTATAGCAAAAATGGATAGCAAGCCATTTGGGAGGGAAAAACGGAAGTATATTGTTGTAAGGTTCTTATACTTATATGAAATGGTATAATATCATTTGAAGGTGGAATGTGATTTTTAAAATGTATACTATACACCTTGAAACAGCCCTGAGAAAAGGATAACTGATAACTCTACTAAGAACATGAAAAGAAATCATTAAAAATATGTAATTAATTCAAAAGAAGACTTAAAAAAGATACAGAAAACAGCGAGTTATTAGAGTTTAAAAGTTCTATCAAATCTAACCATATTAAAAAATCACATTAAATGTATATGGTCTGAGAGTCCCAGAAAAGGCAAAAATTATCAAATTGGATAAATAAAGCAAGCCACAACCATAGGCTGCCAACAAGAATCTCATTTTAAATATAAAGACACAAATAGGTTAAAAGGAAAGGGATGATGTGATGGTTAATTTCACGTATCAGTTTGATTGGATTAAAGGATATACAGATGGCTGGTAAAGCATTATTTCTGGGTGTGTCTGTGAGGGTGTTTCCAGAAGAGACTGCCATTGGAATCCATGGACTGGGTAAGGAAGACCCATCCTCACTCAGTGTGGGCCCACACTATCCCATCGGCTGAGGCCAAGATAGAATTAAAAAGCAGAGGAAATGCAAAGGTGAGTTCACTTTCTCTCTGTCACTTCTGGGCCTGACACCCTTCTTCATTGGCTCTTGGAAATTAGAACTCCAAACTCTCCAACCACTGGGCCCCAGGACTTGCACTAGCAGCCCCCTGGGTTCTTGGGCATTCAGCCTTGGACTCAGTTACACTGTTTGTTCCTGTGGTCCTCAGGCCTTTGGACTTAGGCTGAGCTAAGTGTCCCTGGTTCTCCAGCTTGCAATCTTCTGCAAGACTTCTCAACCTCCATAACCATATGAGCCAATTCCCCTAATAAATCTCTCCTCTCCTCTCTCCTCTCCTCTCTCCTCTCCTCTCCTCTCCTCTCCTCTCTCCTCTCTTCTCATCCCCTCTCATCCCCTCCCCTCCCCTCCCC
>NW_022302860.1:0-13550 GCF_002776525.5 Piliocolobus tephrosceles | reverse complement strand
TCCTCAAGGATCTAGAACTAGAAGTACCATATGACCCAGCCATCCCATTATTGGGTATATACCCAAAGGATTATAAAGCATGCTGCTATAAAGACATGCACATGCATGTTTATTGCGGCACTATTCACAATAGCAAAGACTTGGAATCAACCCAAATGTCCATCAGTGACAGTCTGGATTAAGAAAATGTGGCACATGGCCGGGCGCGGTGGCTCAAGCCTGTAATCCCAGCACTTTGGGAGGCCGAGACGGGCGGATCACGAGGTCAGGAGATCGAGACTATCCTGGCTAACACGGTGAAACCCCGTCTCTACTAAAAAAAAAATACAAAAAACTAGCTGGGCGAGGTGGCGGGCGCCTGTAGTCCCAGCTACTCGGGAGGCTGAGGCAGGAGAATGGCGTAAACCCGTGAGGCGGAGCTTGCAGTGAGCTGAGATCCGACCACTGCACTCCAGCCTGGGCGACAGAGCGAGACTCCGTCTCAAAAAAAAAAAAAAAAAAAAAAAAGAAAATGTGGCACATATACACCATGGAATACTATGCAGCCATAAAAAAGGATGAGTTTGTGTCCTTTGTAGGGATATGGATGCAGCTGGAAACCATCATTCTCAGCAAACTATCGCAAGAACAGAAAACCAAACACCGCATGTTCTCACTCATAGGTGGGAACTGAACAATGTGATCAGTTGGAGTTGGGAAGGGGAACATCACACACCGGGGCCTATCACGGGGAGGGGGGAGGGGGGAGGGATTGCATTGGGAGTTATACCTGATGTAAATGACGAGTTGATGGGTGCTGACGAGTTGATGGGTGCAGCACACCAACATGGCACAAGTATACATATGTAACAAACCTGCATGTTATGCACATGTACCCTAGAACTTAAATTTAAAAAAAAAAGAAAAAAGAAGGTAAGAGTCATAGGGAAGAAATTACTATCCTCTCTAGGCTTTTCACATTTATGCCAAGTTAGATGGGCCTTCTAGGTGCTACTTTGAAAACTTTTAACTAGGAAGAGAGTCTGTTTTTTTTTTTTCTTTTTTTCATATCATAGACTATATTTTGCATACAATAAAATGTACCTATTTTAAGTGTATAGTTCAATGAACTTTGATGACATATACACCCATATAATCATCCCTATAGTTAACCTGTGTAATGCTTCTGTCGGCCTTTCCCTTCTTTCCCCAGGCCCCACCACATTCTCTCATAACTCTGCAATCAAACTCCAGCCCCTTCTCAGGCAACTGCTGACCTGGTATCTGTCACTATAGATTAGTTTTGTTTGATCTATAAACTTCATGTAAATGCAGTCATACAACAGGTATTCTTTTGTGTCTAGCTTTTTTTGCTTAGACGGTTTTGGAGCTTCACCAATGCTATTACATATAAAAGTAGTTTATTCTTTTTTACTAGTACATTGCATGAATATTCTACAAATTGCTTATCCATTCATCTGTAAATGTATATTAGTGGTGTTTTCAGTTGGGAGTTATTATGAATAAAGCTGTTGTGAACATTAAAAAAAAAAAGAAAGAGGGGGCAGGTTGCTCTTAATATTGTACTTGATATAAGATGATGTGAATTTACTAATTAAATGCTTACAAAAAGTGAAATCTTAATAGTTTCATTTTTTTGGTGGCATTGTGAATATTTCCTGAAAGATCTTCTTCCTTTACTAGATAGAAAGATTTAGAGTCATATCACATTTTGCTGTCATTAAAATTAAAGTTACCTCAAGAGGTGATTTATAAAACATAACAAATTTGCTAAGCTCTAGAGGTTTATCTATTGATTTAAGAAGCCTACTGGATTCCTTCTATTCCAAGAACATCTTTTTACTATTGAGCACAGAACACAAAAATGCAACATCTTTTCATGGAGATTTTATTTGTAGCAAATGTTTTATAGAATATTTTAAAACAGTACAAATTTTAAAAATAAATCTAGAAGTTTACTGAGGAAGAAAAGGTGTTTCTTCTTCATGATACCATACTCAAGTTCTAGGAATCATGTCAAACTCCGGGTAGTTGACATTCAAAAAGAAAGATGGCAAATCTAAAGCAAAGTTAAAGGCAAATGTCTTTGGTGTCAGAGAGCTTTGATGCAGTTTTGTTGTGGCAGTTTGGGAGCAGACTAAATCAAATCCAGAAATACATTTTGATCCAATTTGGAAAGGAAAATATATGGCTGGTCAAACACCTAAAACTTCTGCCAAACAAGATAAAACAGCACATGTTTCGTCTTTGTATTTGTACATTTGTTTTAAGGCTTCGGTTTTGCAGAAGAATGTCCTGCTATAAGGCATTACAGCTTCTAAAATTACATAATTCTGAAGAACTCTGAATGTCTATTCCCATCCTACAGTCTTTGTTAAAAAAAAAACAGGGATTATTTTTTAAAAACAGGCTTATGCCTTCAACTGGCAGAATTATCTAATATTCTTCTGAAAATTCTAGCTAAATAAATAAACACTAAATAAGGAAGTGTTTTATTGTTCTTGGAAAGGCAGAGAACAAGGCATTAACATATAACTTAAAGGAAATATTGAAAAATAAAATATTACACTAAAAAAGAAAACAAAAACTTGATCTAAGAAAAATAGTTTAGTAGTAATAAACAAAATTTTCCCTTTAAAATAGTTTTAGTTAAAGAAGTCTTTGTGCACAAAAATATTGATCGCATTGCTATACTACTGCTACTAATAGCAAAGGAAACAATGTTAAGTAAGCATGTTAATCAAGAAGTGGTCAACTGAATCATGGAACATATACAGAATGGACTTATACAACCACTAAATTATTTTTATGACAATGAATTTTACTCTAAAATTTTCTGCAACATTTCTGCCCTATTGTTAAGCCTGAAGTGCCTTTTGTCTAATGTTCTGAAGTTTCCTCTTAGTTATGTGATTTGTCTGCTTGTTTTAGGTTCCGTAATTATTTCTATTGTTTTCATTCACTATGGCATACTGGAGCAAATTATATTGTGATTATAGCAAGTATATTATGATTATCTAAACAGTGAAACCACTGTCCAAGTAAATTATGCAGTATATTTACTAAAGAATGAGGATAAAAGCATTCATTTTACTCGTATCTTGTTCCATGATTTGAATATCACAGCTCAAAAGTTCTGTTAAGGAAAGCAAACACAGTTTGCATTATGATATGTACATGGTACATATTTTCACAAAGAATAACTTTATTTTGTGTGTGCTCAAAATGAAAGTTCATGTACTGATTTCAAATTTATTGAATTCAGTACTAATAATACATTGTTCTACTACTATTAAAAATAACCATAACAGCTACGGAGAGTCAGATTTCTTGGTGTTAAGCAACTGACATGGAATCAGGTGAATGTACAAAGACATAAGATGTTTTTGCAGCTTGAAGAAGTAGTTGAATTCTAGACAGCTCTAAATGGACAGAAAGAAAGGAAGGCTAAGAGGCAGGGAACACAGGAAATACCCATTTGGTATTCTATAGAGCACTGTCTCCATTAAGTGCTTGCCTCTGATGGATTCTCAATTGTATTGCTACAGGTGGAATCTCAGTGCTCCCACAGCTACTGTGAATAATTAATCAACTACCCCTGAGGCTTTGTTTCATGACCTCCAAATAGAAAAGTATTTGCATATTGTGTATCTGAAACATTGATTATCTCTCCTATGCAAACAGCTATACTCAGGTGTCCAATAACCAGAAATATCTTTTATCACACAATTAGTCTTCTGAAAATGTTCCTAGCATACACATGGTAATTATGCCTCACACAACTAATTATGTTTCATATACATTTGTCTTTCCCAGAGGAAATAACTTTAATTCCATCAATTATAGCTTTAAATCCTATATCTCTGGATGACATCCTTTCCATCTCAAGTTTTATAATTAATCACATGACATTTTGAGATTAAACCACAGATATAACCAGCACAATGATACCCTATGTTAAATAGTAGAGGAAATAGAAATGAAGTTATATTTTTATTAGTAAATAAAATTAATGTTTCATTTTTTATTTCTGTTAGGTCTTTTTGAGAAAATTCTTTTCTCTGAAATTCATTCTTTGTTCCCTTCGATTTTTATCATCACCACAGCTGGCCAGGGTTCTTAATCTGATAAGGATATGCAGCCCATCACCCCCAAGGAAGGATTTCACTCCTTGGTATGCTGCCTATTGGACCACAAATACTTCATCTGGTTTTTGTCAACAGGCATATTAGTGTGAAGATATGTCCAGAGAAACTCCTGTTTTTCATTTTACTCTTCTGTGCCCCTGTTGTGTAAAAACAACTCCCTTTCCATCTGAGTGTCAGGAACCCTCACACAGGCTACCATGTTACACATTGTAAAATGCCATTGTAAAATATTTGTTTCCTGCTTACTTAGCCATGTCTTAAAGAGCCCGAAATACGTGAATGGCTATTTCAGATCCCAAAGAAGTGGAATGTTGACTCTCTCTTCTCCAGATGCATTTTTTCCTTTAGTGCTAAATCATACAAAGCATTAAGGACTATAGTTGTTGATATAGGAGGGAAAATCACAGGTAATTAAAAATTTTAAGAGGTTCATTTTTTGGACCAACAGATATATATGCCTGCTTCTCATTAACAGACTAATGCACTGAGACAGCAGGGTTTGTATTAGAAAAAGTTTAATGATCACAGGGTGTGGAGCAAGGAGATGAAAGAAAACCCTCAAATCCATGTCCCAAAGGAGTCCTGGGCTTGCATTTTTAAGAATGTCATAGAGTGCAAGGGCCTGGAAAATTGAGATACTTGATTGGTCAGGGAAAAGGGGATAAAATCATCAGAATGTGGAAATTGCATTGTTTGGTGAGTCAGCTCCTTCTGAAATCCTTCAGACCAGTTAGTGTCAATGGGGTCTTTCAGAGCTGTTGGCATCAGTAGTTTCATCGGTGTGCAGAATCTGCTTTAAAAATTATCTCCGAGGGAAAATTTAATACTTCATAATATTCAAATTGTTGTCTATAGAGCAGTTAAGGGGAATGATACTCTTGTAACACGGACTATGTGATTCTGAGGCAATAGGCAAACAACTATGAGGAAGAGGTCACAGGGCAACATAATGATTAATTGAGAGTGCTACCAGCTTGGTTTATTTTTGTTTCTCTCCCTGCCTCCTCCCTGATTATGTAAAGTTTATAGGGATGCTGTCAGTTCCACTCAATTCCAACCATTTTTTTTTTTTTTAACCTTAACCTAAGGATTTTGAGAATGGGAGTAATAAAACCATTTATATCTCACTGCCTGTACACATACAATTCATCCCACAGAAAACCATGTGCTTGCAGCGTGTCCTTCCCATGCTTGAGCTGTAGCCTATCTTTCACAATGTTACTGCACCATTTATTAGCCCACTTGTTTGAACTGTCACAAACACTTGGATCACTACACTAATGAATCAGTTCAATTAAAAGAATATTACCAGAATCCCAAAAGTAGTCTTTTACCCACACCCAAAGACTAATCTAAATATTTTAAATAAATGTCATTATTTCAGCACCCTTTTCAACTCCCTTTCTGTATACTTACTCAATGTCTTTCTATCATTTTTGAAGCAAAGACCCGCATGTCTCTGTGATAATACTTAATTCCTTCTCTGACTTTACTTTGAAGTACATATACTTTATACAATTTCCTGCTTTTGGAATCCTTATGATTAGTTTGATAACGTTCCTTTGTTATTGCCATTTTGTAACTGAACAAAACCTAGAGAAGGAAGAGAATAAATAGAAATGCTCAAATGCATATTTGTTTCATAAATGGCACCAATTTTTAAATGTTTAATATTTATTTGTTTGATTTTGTTTGTGCAAATGTATGGGATACATGAGAAATTTTGTTACATGTATCTAATGTGTAGTGACAAGTCAGGATATTCAGTGTCCATCACCTGAGTACAATATAGTTTCGTGAAGTGTGGTTATCCTACTCTACTATCAAACATTGAATTTATTCCTTCTATCTTATTTATGTATATTCCATTTAAAATGTATTTTGCTTTTCTCTTTTAAGTTGTGTTAAGGTAGTGCATTTTTATTTTTATTTTTCACTTTCTATTCATATTTGCATTTTTGTTCATATTTTTTTCCCTTATTCAGTCTGATATGAAAAGGTGACCAATGAGTATAGTAAATTATTTTTCATTCCGTTTTTAGAGCGGTATAATACTGCTGGTTTTGTAATCCAAGCAAGAGCACACTCTAGGGTTTCTTACTCTAAATATTTACATTAAATGGTTTATAGATTGCTCATATATTACACATAGTTGGTATTGACGATGTATACTAATGAATATCTTGAATAAATACAAAATATATTTGTTATTATTTAAATGTTTTAAGGGATTATGAAATAAAGTGATTTTGTATTAACATGCCATTGCACTGTCTTTGTTCCTTTCAAAGGTATAAAACATTAGAATATATACAGCATTAATTAATAGAAATAATTAAGAGACTTGAATATTAGCATATTTAAAAACTTAAAATAAGACTACTGTTTGTGAAATTTTTATTTTTATCTTGTGAAATTCAAGAAAATCTAACATAAAAGAGTAGTGATTAATTACATAGCAACTGATTTCTTTTATATAAAAGGTGTACTAAATTCCAAAATTAACATGCTACCATTTTAGTTAAAAATATTTAGGAGAATTGTAGGTGAGGAGACAGTAAAAGCTGTTGAAACAAGCAGGTACTCTGGGGCTGAGATGCGCTCAGGTTTGTATGATTACCAGGAAAGCAACTCAGCAATCCTTGAACTACCAATGAGAGGAACTGCAGGAAAAGCAGCGAAGTCAATTATAATAATACAGTATTGAAATATTTCCTTTTTACATAATTACTTAGATATTATACTAATTATTCTTATATCTCATTCTTAAATATTTTGCTTAATAAGACTTTGAGTTTTTATACCATGTTATTTTTCTATTTTGAAACACTAAGACATTAGAAAAGAATTTCTGACACATTGAAAATTAGCACAATTTTTTAGTTTTTCATTTGAACTAGATGAACTCTAAAGTCATCCTTTGAAATAATTTTCTTGTTGATTGGCTTTTTCTACATCCAGAATTTCACTTGTACTTATTATACATATTAAAAATGACTCGTTTCAAATATTTATTCCTTGAGTTTAATCATAAACTCAAAAAATACAGGAAGAGTGTAATAAAACAGTCATTTTGGTTTTGGTTTGGTTTGATTCATTTTGTTTTTATTTTGTCCAGTTATAAGTATTATTTTCTGTCACTTCTCTACGTTTTTCATAACAGTGTAATTGAGGTTGGCTTATTTTTCACTCACAAGTATGTTTCAATCATGATATTGCTATTTGTCACAATAATCTAAAAATTTGAGGCCAGGCACGGTGGCTCACACCTGTAATCCCAGCACTTTGGGAGGCTGAGGTGGGCAGATCACTTGAGGTCAGGAGTTTGAGACCAGTCTGGCCAACATGGTGAAACTCTGTCTCTACCAAAAATACAAAAATCAGCTGGGTGTGGTGGTGGTCACCTACAATCCCATCTACTGGAAAGGCTGAGGCAGGAAAATCGCTTGAACCCGGAAGGGGGAGTTTGCAGTGAGCAGAGATCGTTGCCACTTTATTCCAGTCTGGGCGACAAAGTGAGACTCTGTCTCAAAAAATAAATATATAAATTTGAAATTAACACAATATTTTGATTCTTCCCTCTTATATCTACATAAAACAACAAGATTCACTAAGGAAAGTTATTTAGAAAAGTTATTATTTAAGTGTATCTGGGGATAGATACTCTATGGCTTTAAGTTAAAAAATTCACATTGTCTACAAAAGTCATACATTTAGAAATTGCATGAGCCATATATTATAGAAGTTATTGATTGATCAATATCAACATTTTAAAAACAAAACAAATCTTGATTTACATTTACTTTTTTGATAGACTTTTAGTTTTCCAGTCACACAAAATATTGGCATTTCAATATACTTCATAATTAGTGCTAGCCAAGCAAATATTTATTCTATAAATTCCACAAATATATTTTAATCCATTTTATTTCTTTTTGTATTAGTTTAAATATTTCCCCCTTTTCCATTACACAAATAATATTTTCTTTCAGTAGGGAAATAGAAAAGTAAAGAAAATAAGTCAAATCCTAGTAAAATTTTGGAGTTTAACACATTTTTTCTATATGCACTTTCACGTAGTTGTACAAATAAATGATAAGTACATTTATAGCCTAAATTATTTTCAGTAAATATTAAAACATAATAATTTTCTATTAATTTCTCTGCTAAATCATTGGCTGCTCATTCTGTTTGCTTAACTGTTTATTCCTTTTCTTCTCAATGACTAAATGTTAGAGAACCCCGGTTTCATTTTCTCTTTTCTAAATACACATACTTTTATTATCTCCTGTAGTCTCAAATATTTCAATCCCAATTGTAAGCTCCTGGTTATCATCTCTCCCCTGAGTTCTTTTTAACATATCAAACTAAATATATAACACCCAGCTCTACATTGCTTCTTTTCCATTCTTCCCCACTTCTTTAAATAACACCACTCTGCTGTTCAGGCCAAAAATAGATCCTCAAATTACCTACTTTTTCTCATTTCTCATATTCTGTTTTTCAATAACATTTACGGGATCTACATTCAAAATACTTTGTTCCTACACTTCTCAAAACTTCAAAGCCTCAATAACTTCTGAACTAGTCCCCTCAAATTCTTGCTCCACTACCCACCATCTATTCCCCATAGAACATTTTATATTACAATCTATTATATATCTCATTTAATCCTAATGAAAGCCACATGAGGTTTATACTATTATATTATTCCCATTAGACAGATGAGGAGATTGAAGCAACTAGATTAAGCAATTTGTCTGGAGTTACACAGCTATTGAAGAACAAATCTCAGATTTGGATCCATGTAGTATGGCTCCACACTTCACACTTTAAAAAATATTTTATTTTTAGTCAACAAATAATAATTGTATATATTTATGGGGTACAATTTGAAATTATGTATACATTGTAGGATGATAAAACAAGACTAATTAGCATATCCATCATTTCCCGTACTTATTATTTTGTGATGAGAACATTTAAACTCCACACTTCCTGGAAATTTTAAAATATGCAGTAACTATTATTAACTATCGTTACATTCTGTGCATAGATCAGTAGGACTTAATCCTCCTACTTAACCAAACTTTGCATCATTTGACTAATATCCCCTTTTTCCCAGTTTACCACCCCAACCACAAAGGAAAACCTAGAGTAGATGCACAGAAAATAAAAACCTACAGTATATACACTGACAATGAATATCTATAGTAGGTACACAAAATAAAAATAAAAGATTCAAAGCATGGCACTACAGAGTCCACACTCTTATTTACCGCATGATGCTACTTTTCTAAGAAACTAATATCACGAGAGTCAGATCATGTTACTTCCCCAGTAAAGGTCCTCCAATAACTTTATATCGCCCTTCCAATAAAATCCAAACTCCTATTATAGCCTATTGAGATCCTGCATGACATGGCCCTTGTTTGTATTTACAAAATTATCTCTCATTTTGCTTTCAATCATTTGATTACCTTGTAATTGTGCTGCTACAAATATTTTACCCTCTATTTAGAATTATTTCTTTGGTACATTATCTTAAAACCACTGAATATTGTATGGCCTTGGAAAAAAATTGGCAATAAGATTTTCAGTGGATATTCCTACCATCTAAGCAACATAAAGTCTCATCTTGGCCGGGTGCGGTGGCTCAAGCCTGTAATCCCAGCATTTTGGGAGGCCGAGATGGGCGGATTACGAGGTCAGGAGATCGAGACCATCCTGGCTAACACGGTGAAACCCTGTCTCTACTAAAAAAAATACAAAAAACTAGCCGGGCGAGGTGGCGGGCGCCTGTAGTCCCAGCTACTCGGCAGGCTGAGGCAGAAGAATGGCGTAAACCCGGGAGGCGGAGCTTGCAGTGAGCTGAGATCCGGCCACTGCACTCCAGCCCGGGCGACAGAGCAAGACTCCGCCTCAAAAAAAAAAAAAAAAAAACAGTCTCATCTTACATTTTTATAGTGGTTAAATAATATAGAAATAATTTTAATAGATAGTCAAAAGAACACAATCAGTAATATGAGCCTAGAATAAAATCCCACACATTTATATTTGTCATTATTTATTCCAATTGTAATCATATGCATATGCATTGATTAGTGTAATATATACTAGTCATATAATATATAGAACATTCTTAAAGTATAAAAAGAAAATACCATAAATAATCTAACAACTGCAATGAATAGAGCTAAACTTATTTTTATACTTATTTTTTAAATTTTTGATAGTAATATTCAAATGTTTCTCTTTTTTAACTTGATAATTTGCTATTAGTAGTGATATTAGGTATTATTTTATGTATAATTACATATGTTTCTACAATGCATATACTTATTACATATATCTGTATATTTTACTGCTTTTGAATTGTACATTTATACCCTTTTCATTTTTAGCTTATGTGCTCAAAGTATATATTTTCATTCTGGCATAAATTATTTTATATTTATTACATATTTAAACATTAGTATACCTGCGAAAATTTTTGTTCTGTGTGTTATTTTAACTTTCATTATAATATGTACAGAATTGTTTGCCTTTTTTATAAAACATTTATTCAATTATTTATTTTTGATTTTCATCTTGATTAATATTTTTCTATAAAAACTAGTAAATTCTTCACTTTTGTCTTTTGAATAATATTAGTGTTTTAATTTTGCAATTTTACTCTCATATAGGTAGCTAATATAATTCTAGCTTGGTTTTAATTTGTATTTGTTTCACTCTTAACAAGATGCATATTCATTTTTCATGTATTTAATGATTGCTTATCATTTTTGCTTTAACTACATTTTCATGTAATTTATACATTTTTCTACTGGAATGCTGTTTTTACATATTTTACTTAGTGTACATAGCTTATGTTGTTCTTCTTTTGTAATATGAAATCTATAAAAACACAACTGGGCCAAGATGGGTTATGATCACTCTCTCTTCACACCACGATTATGCTCCTTGTCTTCTCCCATTCATTAGTAGAAAAGAAAAGGCCAACCTGACATTTTTGTATCACAGGCAAGTTTTGATTTTATCTTTCTTAGACATTTCTGGGATTCTTTCTTTACTAATACATTTTAAAATTTCACCAGAATAGATCTAGAGATAAATCACTTCATCAATTTTGCATGACATCTTTCGTCATGGTATTTCCGGATCAACATATTTTTCTTCAGGATTTATTCTCCAAGTTCTATTGCTTTTTCTCTATCTACTTTATTACTTTACATAAAATATCTATTATTCATTGATTTTCTCTATGTTCTCATATATACATACTTCTTGTTCATTGATTCCATATTTTTATGAATTATTCTCTCATTCATTACTAGAGACTTTCTTTTTTCTTACCTATTAATTAAGCACTGGTCCTAGAGATCTACCAGAACAGACTATTCAAAGACCATATTCCCTCTACTGTTGTCCTAAACTTATGCTTTCAGCCACTGTTAACATTTCCATTTCATTATTTTATATTAACCTTATTCAGAATCCACTGAAATTCAAATTAGATCACTAGTTCTCTCATTGCCCGCAGGCAATTGATTCATCTCTTAAAAACTTATTAGGCCACTTTTCCTTTATTTTCCTTTGATCTCCCTTGGTATTTAATCATGTTTGGTTTCATTTCCAGATCTACAGTCCTGGTACTGTATCCTGCTATATAATTTAGGTACATATTTTTACTTATTACA
This sequence comes from Piliocolobus tephrosceles, assembly GCF_002776525.5. NCBI lineage: Eukaryota > Metazoa > Chordata > Mammalia > Primates > Cercopithecidae > Piliocolobus > Piliocolobus tephrosceles. Next base: position 1,702 of record NW_022302860.1, on the reverse strand, counting down.
TTATTTTTTAAATATATTTCTGAATATTTTTGCATTTAATTATGGAATTGAAACAGTATTCTCACATTATTATCTGACTTTTATGCAAATATTTTAACCAGTGAATGTACAATATAAAATTAATAAAAGGAAAATTAACTATAAAGTCTAAAATATAAAGTAAAAATGGTTTCTTTTTTTATTTTGTATATTAATCTTTGCTTCTTTTATTTTTTCACTTAATCTACTTCAAATCAACATTTGTCAAAAGTCTTCCTGCAAAGGCAGTCCTTTGAGAGATTGACCTTTTGTAAGCTAGTGGAAAATTATAAATATGAGTGCTTATAAAGAATATGACAATAACAGGAACCTACGAAATACTGAAATTCAGATTAAGCTCCAATGACCTGATAAAAACAAAACATTATGACATTAAACACTGTGATATTTAAAAGGACGTAGATAGTGAGAAGTAATGTAGGAGGTAAACATTGTATGGGACAATAGTGAAATATTGATGAAAACTGAAAACCTCACTCCTATATTTTCTTCACACGTTCAAGCAAAATAAAGTTTGAACTTGAAGTGCTATAAAAGAGATCATAAGACATTTTCAAATACCACACTGGATAATCAGCTTTTAAGACATTTCTTTAAATACATACTTATTCCTTTCCTGGGAAAATTGGATAACAAATTCACAGGGGAAAGTTACTGATAATATGAAAGAATTACTAGTTATCTAAGAATAACTGGCAAAAGGAAAATTATAAAAGTATGTCTGTACACACATGCACATGTGTATAGTCACACACATATATAGCCTATGATAGAACAGCGTGAGGTGTCCAGGAACAAAATAAAATGTTAATAATTAAAAGAATTTCCTCATAGTTTTTGTTTATGTAAATACATTACATTGCATTAATATTGCAAAACAAGAACTTTCAGAGTTAAGTTGGTGAGAACTGTGGGAAACAGTCAAACGTTTATAGCCACCCACAGAACACCAAAACAAGAAAAAGGCAACTTCAAATAAGTAGGACATTTTTATGGTGTTTTTACTTGCCTTTATCTCACCCTCTTGGTGGGGTCTTGAAAATGGCAGTTAATGTTTCCTGTATGGAACCCTAGTCCCTGGTTCTGGAGTGCAGCTTAAGCAGAAATTATTGCATCTGCCTTTTTTTGTTGTTGTTGTTACATATGTGTACTTGTGCCATGTTGGTGTGCTGCACCCAGCAACTCGTCAGCACCCATCAACTCGTCATTTACATCAGGTATAACTCCCAATGTAATCCCTCCCCCCTTCCTCCTCCCCATAATAGGTCCCAGTGTGTGATGTTATCCTTCCCGAGTCCAAGTGATCTCATTGTTCAATTCCCACCTATGAGTGAGAACATGCGGTGTTTGGTTTTCTGTTCTTGCGATAGTTTGCTGAGAATGATGGTTTCCAGCTGCATCCATGTCCCTACAAAGGACACAAACTCATCCTTTTTTATGGCTGCATAGTATTCCATGGTGTATATGTGCCACATTTTCTTAATCCAGACTGTCACTGATGGACATTTGGGTTGATTCCAAGTCTTTGGTATTGTGAATAGTGCCGCAATAAACATACGTGTGCATGTGTCTTTATAGCAGCATGATTTATAATCCTTTGGGTATATACCCAGTAGTGGGATGGCTGGGTCATATGGTACTTCTAGTTCTAGATCCTTGAGGA
>NW_022302859.1:0-1928 GCF_002776525.5 Piliocolobus tephrosceles | reverse complement strand
AAACCAACCTGTACCCTGACCACCTCGGGCACATGTCGTCAGGACCTCCTGAGGCTGTGTCATGGGGTGTGCATGCTGAACTTTGGCAAAATAAACTTCCTAATTGTCTGAGACCTGTATCAGATATTTTGGGTTCACAGTATTCACTATGCTATCTGTAATTTTCATCACTATTTTAGAACGTACTTCTTCTGAAAGAATGTTAACTCTAAAACAGTCTGAGGTCAGTCCTTCAGGAGGTATTCCACAATGAGGCGTTGTTATCATAAGAGATGACAGCTCCTTGCCTGTTATTGCCACTGAAAAACTTCCAGTGGGACAAGTTGTGGAGGTGGACAACAGTGATGTTGACAATCCTGACACTGTGTAGCCCTAGGCAAATGTGTGTTTATGTCTTCAAGGAAAAAGTTTAAAAAGTAAAATAAAATTAAAAATAGTGGAAAGCTTATAGAATAAGGATATAAATAATTAAGATATGTTTGTACAGCTGTCTAATGTGTTTATTTTTTAAGCTAAATGTTATTACAAAGGATTCAAAAAAGTCGAACCTGTATAACGTAAAACAGTTACAGCAAGATAAGGTTAATTTATTATTGAAGGAAGAAAGCTGCTTTTAATATATTTAGTGTAGTCTAAGTGTTCAATTTTTATAAAGTCTGTAGTAGTTTACAATAAGGCCTTCACATCCATTCACCACTCACTCAAAGACTCACCCAGACTAACTTCCAGTCCTGTAAGCTCCATTCATGGTAAGTGCCCTATACAGGTGTGCCATATTTGTCTTTTATACCATACATTTACTTTAAGTTTTCTATGTTTAGGTCCACAAATACTTTCCATTGTGTTACAATTGCCTATGTATTCAGTACAGTAAAATGCTGTACACATTGTAGCCTGGGAGAAATAGGCTGTACCATATAGCTTAGGTGTATAGTATGCTATACCATCTAGGTTTGTGTATGTATACTCTATGATGTTTACGCAATGATGAAAGCTGCCTAACAACACGTTTTTCAAAACACATTCCCATAGTTAAGCGGTGCATGATTGTATATGTACGGATTCCTACAAATCGAGATAAAACAGAAACAGAAATGAGCTAATAAAAAATTATGCAAGTGTTTAATAACTTTTTCTTTAATAAGATGATTCAGAGCATAAGCCTACAAATAACTAGTAAACACTTAGAAAGGTTAATTGCGTTTGTATCCTGGAAAATGCAGTTTTTCTTATTCATGTTTGTAAATATATGAATGATTCTCATGCAAGAAATATTAGTGGTAAATGAGACTCCTGGCTTGTTTGGTGCCAGATACTATGCTAAACACTTTACCTGAATTATTTCATGTTATTGTGAAACAGCGTTTTGGGATACACATCCTTAACCCCAAGCTACAGATGGGGAATCTGAGAACCAGTGAGGTTAGGTAAGATGTACCGCTTAAAGTCATATAGGTTACAAATAGTAAATCTGAGCCAGAACCTGGATCTAGATCACACATTTCTGTGGCCTGTCATTACTGACAGCAACAGCAGTTACATTCAGTAGGTAGTCGACACTGTTCTAAACACTTAATATGAATTAATGAATTTAATTCTACAGCAGGCTTATTAATAGCATAAATAGCAGTCGGTAGAATCAAAATTTCAGTTCTGGAAGACTGACTCTAAAGTCCACAGCCATAATCCACACTAAAATGCAAAGAGCTAAAACCTGCTGCTTGGAGAGATTCAGAGTCTGAAAGAGAAATTTGTCTTTGACCTTTTAAAAAATATTTTTTTCAGACATAGGCGCAGACAGGTATATTATTCTGCACAGACACACATTAGGGTGTTTTATCATTGGGGGAAAACAACAGCTCTTATTGACAGGATTAAAAACAAGTGAAACAAGTGACAAGTGATCCTACTGTAGGGAAATGCCAGGA
>NW_022302858.1:0-3131 GCF_002776525.5 Piliocolobus tephrosceles | reverse complement strand
ATGTTTCTATTTTTAAGCTTAGAAAATTTATGGTTTTGCTAATTGTATACTGCCTTTTATTCCTTCACTTCATTCCTTCCATTCGTTTGGATTCTCACTGTCATTTAGCTTCATCTGAATTCCTCACAAGTTAAAATTACTTTTCCCACTTCCATTTATTGACGTACTGAACACTTTTTTACCCGCTGCAATGGACTAATATCAGTGTAGAAAATCTACTTTTATTCTTCAATAACTGTCTGAAGCATTTGTCAATCCATCTCCCCCAATAAAACTCAGAGGAGAGTACAGTTAAGAACTGTTCTCAAGTAAACTCAACTTTCTGTTCACTTGCACAGACATAACCACCTTACCCCAGCCTGCACAACACATACACACAGTTGGAAAAATAATAATAATAGCTATTTGTGAAATGTGAAACTAAATATATTTTTACTTTTCTATAGTTTTGACAATGAACATGTGTTGGATATTTTAAATAGTACCATTTACTGGTATAAACTAAGTCCATACTTTTGTGGGGGCACTCAAAGAGTAAAAATGTAATAAATCAAGGTAGAAGGTATAGTGAATACAAATAATTTTTGAGGATTGCAAAGATATTTATGGATGAAACATGATAGATACTGGCTTACAAGCACATATGTATTAATAATGTTAATTTGCATCTTCCCTTTCTCTCTTACTAAACTATGAAATATTCTCACCTTAAAATTTATAACTAAAAGACAAGGCCAGGCACAGTGGCTCACGCCTGTAATCCTAGCACTTTGGGAGGCCGAGGTGGGTGGATCACCTGATGTCAGGAGTTCAAGACCACCCTGGCCAACATGGCAAAACCCCACCTCTACTAAAAATACAAAAATCAGTCAAGTGTGGTGGCACACACCTGTGATCCCAGCTACTCGGGAGGCTGAGGCAAGAGAATTGGGAGGTGGAGTTTGCAGTGAGCCAAGATAGTACCACTGCACTCCAGCCTGGGTGACAGAGCAAGACTCCATATAAAAATAAATAAGTAAATAAATAAATACAAATGAAAGAGAACAGATGGTGAAGGGAAATATAACAAGAATAGGTCACTCAAATTACTGAGTATCCTTCTTTCAAACTTCTAAGGAAACATACATTCTTATATTATTTCAGATGATCTTTCTCAGAGTAAACTACATAAAATAAAGAAGTTTCTACTGATTCAAAAATATTTTATTCTATTTGTGCCAATCTGAATGATGTTTTCTATCAATCATTGCTACTTTTCTAAAAATATTGCTTAAAAAAAAAAAAAAAAAAAAAAAAAAAAAAAAAAAAAAAATTTCACATTTTTACATTATAGATTTTGTATTTGTCTCAATTATATTCTCATGTTATCATACTTAGACGTATTAGATTAATATATGCTAATATTTATTATGACTATATTAATATAACAGCTTTTATAATAAACAGAGAAAAAGTTTTGCTAGCATCTCCTGAAAGTCATTCAGAAAAGTCAACGTTTTATTTAAAAATGCAACTATAGTTTCTGATTATAGCAATAGTTTCATTTCAAAATAATTTTAAAATACTGAATATTTTGTCCTGTCTCAGGTTTTAATATATTTATATCTACTGCAATTGATAATTATTTAGAAGAAAAAACCAATTTGAATTTCAGCATGGAACATAAAAAGAGATCATGCCCTTCCTTATGATTTATCAATCAATAGAGCCAAATCAGCAGTGACAGAATACTTTATGATGGAGTGGCAGTTGATACACTCTCTCTCTCGTAAATTACATCTTACTCCTTAATACCTGCAATCCCAAATATATCTACTGAAGTGACTGAATTTGTATGAATAAGAGTCTAAAATTTAACATTTTAGTATAACAGAATATTCAGTATCAGAACAACTTGCTTGCATTTGAGCAGATCGATGACTTTGTTAATGAAGTTACATAATTGATTATTTTCTTAACATTTGAGTTGACTATGAAATTAATTTATAGCCAAACTCTTACAAATGCAAAATAGAATACTGTTAAAAACAAACTCCAGTAAAAGGTTGTTGCAAAATATCTCTGTGTAATATAGAGAAACTAGATTCATGCCCTTCAGAATAATACATTTATTTTGTCCCTGTAGATTATTAATATTGGGTTCAAAGACTCATGAATTTTGAACAAACTGTACAGACTGAAGCAACATAGAAATATAATAGAAGACATTATAGAGACAATACCTTTATGCTGATTGAGAATTCAAAGATAAATATTTTGTCATTGAGAAAAAAATAGCAAATCCTAGAGGTCTGCTGATATTTCATTACTAAATTTATTTTTTACTTACAATTGACACATAATAATTGTACTTATTTCTGATATGCAATATAATGTCTCAATGTATGTACAGTGTAATGATTAAATCAGGGTAACCACCATATACATTACTTTTAACATGATTTCTTTCTAATGACAACATTCAAAATCTCTTCCAGCTTTTACTACACATGCTTATTTGCTACAGTCATCCTGGTGTGCAAAGAACACTAAAGCGTATTCTTACTATCTGCAACATTGTACCCATTGATCAACTTCTCCCATTTCCCTTCTTCTCCTTTGTATCTCCAGTCTCTGGTAACCAATATTCTACACTCTACTTCCATGAAATCAATTGTTTTAGATTTCACATATGAATGAGATCATATGGTATTAGTCATAGTTGCCAAAAGCTTATTTCACTTAACGTTCTCCAGGTTCATTCATGTTGCTGCAAATGACAGAATTTTATTCTGTTTTATGGGTACATAGGATTCCATTATTCATATAGTCATATTTTCTTTACCCATTCATCATTAGGTGGGCATTTAGGTTGATTCTGTACCTTGGCTTTTGTGACCAGCTCTGCAATAAACATGGGCATGCACATGTCTTTGCTACTTATTTCTTTTCTTTTGGATAGAAACCCAGTAATGGGATTGCTGGATCATATGGTAATTCTATTTTTAAATTTATTTTTTATTTTTTATTTTTTGAAGAAACTACACTGGGTCCCACAATGGTTGTACTAATTTACATTCCCACCAACAGTGTATAAAAGTCCGCTTTCTCCACATCCTCATCAGCATTTATCACATTTTTTCTTTTTGATA
>NW_022302856.1:0-2564 GCF_002776525.5 Piliocolobus tephrosceles | reverse complement strand
GGGCTTCCCTGAAGATTCCCCCTCAAACCAAATTTCTCTACATGGGCCCTGTGGCCTCCTCAGGCCCCTCCCTCCACCCACCTCTCCTCTTCATGATGCTGGCGGTGCCGCTGAGGGTGGGCATGCCTGGGAGGGCCCTGTTGTCCTCCTCCCCTCTGAGGGTGAGTCCCCCTCTGGCTAAGCCCCTCTCAGACCCCCGCTCACTCCATCCCAGCCCAGAGCTCTCCTGGGGCAGGACCTGAGCTGAGCCTTTGAGCTCAGAGAGGACAGGGTCAGGGCCCTCACCTGAGACCACGAGCTCCAGGGGGTCACTGGGGTGAGTCAGCAGGTAGGAGTTGTAGCTGAGTGAGCCGTAGCACCTGTAGGTCCCCGCGTGGGCAGAGGTCACAAGACTCATGGGGAATTCAGCCTGGTACTTAGGAGCTCGGTGCTCTGATCTCAGACGCAGCGGGGGATGGGCTGCCCCCTCCTTGGTCAGAAGGAAAGTGTGGAACTGCCCCTGTGACTGACACAGCAGGGTCACGTTCTCTCCTGAGGCCACCGTGGGGCCCGGCTGCACCGAGAGGGAGACCGTGTCATAGATCTGTCCTGGAGAGAAGAAGGATGGGTGAGGGGCTCCCACCTTGCTCTGAGCTGACACCTCCCCAGGCCTCTCTCTGGGACCCTCCGTCTCTGTCTCTGTTTTCTCTGAGTCTCCCCCTCTCCCCATCCCCTGTCTCTGTCTGTCTCTCCCTCCCTTGGTGCCCCCGCCCCTCATCCCGGCCGTCACCACCTGGGCTCCCCCAGCAGGGCCTGTGCAGAGCCTGGGTCCCTGACTGAACCCGCTGGGCTCCTCACCTGAGATCAGGATGTCCAGGGGGTCACTGGGGGCCGACCACTCGGAGGAGAGGTTGTGTGCACCGTAGCATCTGTACCGGCCCCTGTGGGAGCCCCTCACAGGGTCCAGAGAGAAGTTGGCCTGGGAAAGCCCAGCCTGGGGCTGCCAGCCAGAGCGCTGGAGGAAGTCACGTTCTCCCTCCTTGTATAGAACAAATCTGTCATAGCCAGCATCAGAGCCACACTGGAGGGTCAGCTTCTCCCCAAGGGCCACGACAGGACCCGGCTGCACTGACAGTGATGGCTTCTTAGAAACACCTGGGAAAAGGTGGTCACGGTTTCCAGGAGCGACCCTCAGGCTTCCCTACACACCCTCCCTCTCCCCCTGGGCCTCACCACTGCTGATCTTCCTGTGTCTCTGGCCCCAGGAGCCCTGAGCCCTCTCGTCCCAACATCATCCCACCTGGTGCTGCCCTGAGACGCGGCTCCTCCCCACCTGCCCGGAGACTCAGGGAGCTCCAGGCAATGCTGAGAATTTCTCACCTGGGACCAGGAGCTCCAGGAGATCGCTGGGTAAAGACCACACATAGGGAGGGCGTGAGTCATAACCATAGCACCGGTACGACCACCTGCGACTAGGGCTCACGGGGCCCACGGAGAAGACGGCCCAGGATGACCCACGGGTACGGGGCTGAGAGTTCAGGCATTGTGGGTGTTCATCTTCTCCTTCCTTACACAAAAAGAAGCTGTCATGTGCCACCTGTGAGACACACTGGAGGGTCACGTTCCCTCCTGAGGCCACCACAGGGCTGGGCAGGGCTGAGAGGGTGGGTTTGCTGTAGGCTCCTAGGAGAGAAGGAGGCACCGTGTTAAATGGGCTCCCACCTCCCACATCATCCCCAGGGCTGGGCTGTGAGAGGGAGACGCCCCGAGAGCCGACCCCCTTCCTGAGGACAGAGCCTGGGGCTGGGACCCCTGAGTGTTCCCTCACCTGTCACCACCAGCTGCAGGGGGTCGCTGGGCTCTGATGAGTGAGTGTGGCTGTAATACTGACAGCGATACCCTAACCCTAACCCTGCGTGTTCTGAGGTGATGAATCCAATGGGGAAATAGCCCTTCTTGACAAGCTCTTGTTGTATCTGTCTAACCCAGTATGCTGGGTTTTTTTCCCTATATAGACGGTACTCCTGAACCTGACGACTCCCCTGACACCTGAGGGTCACAGGACTCCCCTGGCTGATCATAGACCCCGGCTCAGCCCAGAGAGTGGGCTTGGGAAGGGTCCCTGGAAGGAAATCAGAGATCGGATTCTAAGTCATTTCCCATCCAACAGATCTCAGCTCTTGGCTGCAGGACCCACCACACGCCCCCATCAGTCAGCCCAGATCTGCTGTTCCCCATCCCCAGCTGCATGGAGGAGGCCCCTTGTCCCCGTTGAGGACAAGGGAACTGGGACAGCTGGGGACGGACTCACCTGCCTGCACGTGGGTCCTGAGGTCCAGACTCAGCCCTGGAAGAGAGTTCCCTGTGAGAGGTTTGCCCCTGAAGCCTGAGCAGGTCCTCCCCTCCCTGGGATCTTTGTGAGCCCCTGGGGTCTCCTTATGGACCAGAGTTTGGCTGTGGGGTGAGGCCCCTCCTAGGTTAGAATCTCCCCTCCCTCTTCAAATCTCACCGAGACAGATCAGGAGCACGAGGATGGCAGTCATGGCGTCTCCTCCCACTGCCCTGCTCTGCAGATGGATGAGCCC
>NW_022302855.1:0-4678 GCF_002776525.5 Piliocolobus tephrosceles | reverse complement strand
AATTGCCCAGTCTCAGGTATGCCTTTATCATCAGCATGAAAATGGATGAATACAGACTGACATTCTATTTGTACTCATGATCCACTAAGGAACACTGATGTCTCTATGATATTTCTCCCAAAAGTCTCTAACTTAAATATAATCATTAGAAAATATCAGACAGACACACCTAGATTAATGGATACTCTATAAAATATTTGGCTTATGTTTTTCAAAAATTTCAAAGCTACACAAGCTAGAAAAGGGCTGAGGATATGTTCCACTCAACTAAAAGTGGCTAACTTGATGCTAATTTCAGGCAATCCTCAGATTGAGCTATGGCCAAGATGATAGTGGTAGTTGATGGGATATAGTACTGAAAATATTGAGACATTTAAAAAATATTGAATATGGACCAGAATTATATAGTAGTATTGTATCAATGATAAATTACTGGTTTTGATTGCACTCTTGTAGTTTTGTTAGAGAAATTCCTTATTCTTAAAAAATGGTACCTCTACCCTCAAAATATTGAAAGTTTTTGTATTATCTTTTCAACTTCTCAGTAAGTTTCAAATTAGGTACTATAAAAGGTTACAATATATGGTATAGAGAAAATAAAGACATTTTCTTTAGCATTAATAAATGTCCATTTTACCATAGCTGGGTTGAACTATATATTAACTTTAATTATTGAGTTATAAGTTACCCAATCAACAATTAATCAGCCGGTGTTAAATTGGCAATATTTGTGCATATGGTATTACACACAGAAATTGAGAGAAATAAAAGATACCTTGGACATGGTTCAGTATTCATAAAGCTTTTAGTCTGGTTTGATATCAAAACTATCAAATATAAACATGACTGAGTTGGATGATATGTGGAATATTGAGATATGGGAAAGAAAACATACCTTGAAAGGACCACACTGTGAAACAGTAGATTTATTAAATGAGCAGCCTCATGGTTTATCCAGTGCATCTGGATGAGAGAACGAGAAATCTGGGGGGAAATGTGAAATGAGAAATGTATTTATTGAGTATCTAATATATGCTTGTCATTGTGCTCAGTGTTTGCTACCTTATTTATTCATCATCACACTGCTGTGAGTTTGATTTGTTTGTTTGTTTGTTTGTTTGTTTCTCACAGTTTAGAAAGTGGAAAATGGTTACTGAGAAAGTTTAAATAACTTACCCAAGTTTGTGGAGTCAGGATTTGCATTGATGTGGCTCTCATTTAAAAGCCAATTTCTAAAATAAAATATAGCAACAAAGTAATAAAGACCTTAATAAACCATCTTAATTTATTTCTTTGATTTTCCCATTAAAAAAAGAGAGTGTTAATAGCAACCTGCAGTTCATTTCATCCCTAATCTAACTGGGAAAGTAAAATAACTGCCAAATTCCCTCATTAACATGCTAGTAACAGACCTCACAAAGGAAGCCTCCATATCCTATGTTAGCCTTCACTAGCATGAGTGTCCTTATCAACAAAATGCTTTTAGATGATGTACCAGGACCATTCTGATTGCTTGAGTCAAATAAATTAAACTGAAATGTACAGTTTCATAAGTCAAAAAGCATCATTTAAGCTATGCAATTATTAGATTATAAACTAGGGATTTTTGTAACCTAAATTGCATGATGATGTTCCACTTGCATGTTTAATTTGGTTCAGGGAACATTCTCATATGGTGAAGAAATACTTGGGAAGACATGTGGCTGCTCCATAATATCATGTGATTAGCTTTGTCCTTGACGTTATTACTAAAGCTTGATACTGAATGTGATCTCTGATTTATGTGAGTCTGAACTGACAATGCAACCTTTTGTGTTATTGTATCATCTTTGCGTGGTATTCTCCTCTTTAAAAACTTCTTACCATTGCATTTATTGATTTAATCTAAACTTACTGAATACTCTTTATGTGTTAATAATGGGGCTGGGCACCATATATAGAAATGGCCAGATTCAGTCAAATATCGTTTCCGTCATTATGGCCTCCTTGCCAGATTAGATTTTATGTTTTTCCCCTATGTTCTTATGGCATTTTGAACATATGTCTATTTTGATGTATTATTTACTCTATATTCATACCATTTGTTAATATCTCTGTGTCCTGGTCCCCAAAAACTCTATAAAAAAAAAAAAACTAATTCTCATTTCTTCATTGTAACTTTCTTAATAACAAGTATAGTGCACTGCAAAAAAAAATGATAAATATTTGTGGGAATATAAAAGATTTTTATCTTTGCTTCTTATATTGTTCTTACTTGCCTTAGTCACTACTTAGTTAAAATTAATAAAAGATCTCTATCAGGAACAAAAGCCTCAAGTAAAAACAAAAATTAAAATTATCATTTCATTGGACGACCTCTGTGGGAAAATATGGTTATCTTTACATTTATAAAGGCTTTTCTTCTTTCCCTTTACTTTTTTTTTCCCTAAGGACCTTGCTTTAGAAAAGCAGAAACACAAAGACCACCAGAGAGAAAAGTTAAATTTAACACCATTCTCTTATTTAATTCTAAGAAATTTGTGTTGATAATAATTAAATTAATTATGTATCTTCCAAATTTTATTAAATGACTTCCCAACAAGTTCACTGGCTTTATTGAGCACCCAGCTTCTCTGCACGAATGAGACCAAGTGCTGCCTTTGTTACTGTGTTCTGATTATTCAGCAGCAATTTCTTAGGATTTATGAATTCAAGATAAGTAAGCTAGAAAAGAAGAATCTCTCCTTTTATCCATGTTGAAGAGACTTATTCATTCACTTGTGCTAAACTCTACAGTACTTGTGAACTCCATAACTTCATTAACATTTTTTAAACAAAATAAAAATAGCAAGAATTTGGCATTTTCCTGTCCTTCTCTCTTTCATAATTGCAGTTCATTTTTCTTAAATGCTCTATTTCTGCAAATACAGCCAATTTTTTAAAGTAATTAGGTTGTCTATTTTGGGTAAATATGCTACACTCTGAGAATGCGTATATCTGTGTGACTTGATATAAATTGTGTTAATTAAACACGCCATTGTTTAGAAGCAACATCTAAAAACAACCACCAGAGAATTCATTTTTAATGCAGTAATCAAATTCTGGTGCTTGGAAGGCTTAAGCTTAATGAGCTCCAGGAACTATAATCAAGTGAAGAATTTTTTTTTCAGTAACTGGGGCCAATGTGGCTGAGGTAAGCTAGGGCAGAGAACGGGGTAAATTTCAGCCATCAAGGCCGCTCTGCAAGGCAGACATCAATAGAGACAATATTGAAGCTAGAGCTGAGAAAATAGAGATAAATGTTTCCTGAGTATGTACTGAATACTACAAACAAGACCCTGTGTGCAGTAATATACATGGCATTTCTTTTGTAATCTGCTCCACAACCATATGGGGACATGTTGTTTTCTCTAAATATGGCGCACTGGAACTCATCGTAAGTAAGCAACAAAGAGATCACAAGGTTAAAGCAAATAACTTTATTGGCATGCATATGTTAAAACTGCAAAGTACTGGCCTTTTCTAAATTAGCGAAGTTTACTCAAAAGGTGGGTAGAGGGTTGGGTAAAGAGAGAATGGGAAAAGCAAACTAGAAAGGAGGAGAAAAGAGAGGTTAGAGGAAGTAAGAGAGTGAGCAAATCCTGGGTATCTGAAGCTTATACAATTGGAGGGGACTGCTTCATGGGAAACAGTACAAAATTATGAATATAAAATTAAATATTGGAGCCCTGAGAAGACACCCATGAAAGTAAGTAGCTCTAAAGATGCCTATCCTAGTTATGTTTTGCTGCATATTAAATCATTCCCCAAATTTACAAATTAACTCTTCCTATGATGTTTTATATCTCTGGAGTTGGATAGAGTCAACTAATAAGTACTTGCTTAGGGTCCCTCATGTCGTTGAAATTACATGCCAGAGAAGGCTGGAGTCATTTGAGTCCTTGACGAGCTGGACAACCAAAAGGACTCATTCACGTCACTGTCAATTTTTGTGCTGGCAATCACTGAGCACGCAGCTACGACTCTACACTATTATCTTAGCTCGGTTGTCTTCATGGCCTCTGCATGTGACTTGTGCTTCTCACGGAATAGCGCCTGGGTTCTGAGAGCAAGTATGACAGGAAGCAGCTTTCCAATAGAGACAAAGCCAATTTTGCCAGTACTTTTCAAGAGTTTCCTAGAAGTTGCACAGCATTACTTCCATTGCATTTTATTAGTTAAGCAGTCACAGGCCAGTCCAGATTTAAAGGAGAAGGGGAGGGAGCCAAGATGGCCTATCAGACAAAGCTAGGAGGAACACTGGGAAGATTGGCACACTCTGAGCAGATTTTCTTTTTAAGTTTATTTTATTTTTTAAGCAAATAATAAAAGCTTTTAATGCACAAATGTTTGTTTGCCAAACTGTTAACTTCTTTTATAGTCTTTGTCTCATTCAAGACATAATAAATTTTTTTTTCTTCTTTTTTTTTTATTATACTTTAAGTTCTAGGGTACATGTGCATAAGGTGCAGGTTTGTTACATATGTATATATGTGCCATGTTGGTGTGCAGCACCCATCAACTCATCAGCACCCATCAATTCATCATTTTTATCAGGTATAACTCCCCAGTGCAATCCCTCCCCCCTCCCCCCTCCCCATGATAGGCCCCATTGTGTGATGTTCCCCTTCCCGAGTCCAAGTGAGCTCATTGTTCAGTT
>NW_022302854.1:0-1075 GCF_002776525.5 Piliocolobus tephrosceles | reverse complement strand
ATATATATATATAACTATAAACTATTTTTTTTTTTATTTGTTAATAAAAAGATAAATTTAAAAATAAAAATACACCGTTCTTTTGGGCTAATATTATTATTAGAACTACATTTTTTTTTCTATTATTATATATACTTTTTCTTATTTGTTATATATATTTTATTTTTTTATAATTAGTTGTCACTTTCTATTTGAGATATTTTTTTAGAATGTGGTTAATAACGCTGATAACATCACTCATTTTTGTTGAGTGTGTGACTGTTGTTTATATACCATCGTTTATACGGACTAATTTATACAGAAAAAAAAAAAATAGATTTATAAACATGGAAAATTTTGAAAATTTAGCAAGTGGTAATGAAAATATAAATCACAATTATTGTATTTTTACCGAAATTAATCTAAAAATGAGTGTTTATATATTTTTTCTTCTTCAACCTTTATTATTTATTTTTTATATACATATTCAATTTCCCCTTTTTAATTTTTTTTTTTTTTTCTTAGGTGCAATTTTAGCTTTAGCATTTACACATATGTTACCAGAAATTATAACCTTATCTAACAAAAATGATGTTAACATATATTATATTTTTCTTTTAATACTTGTATCAGTAACATTTTTGAATATAACTGATATGTTACATGATATCCACCATTTTGAAAATAGTTTAAATAAAACTGACTATCCAGTGGAACTTAAAAACAAAAGTAAAAGTATTAACGACAAAGATGTTGTAGATCAAATAAACTACAAAAGAACTTCTATAAATGATAATGAAGATTTAGAACATGGTTCATTAAATTATGAAGATAATAAAAATGTAGTAGAATATAATTTGCTTAATGATGTTTTTAAATCAAATACAATTTTTATTGTTTTTAGCCTTTTTATTCATTCTTTTATAGAAGGTAACATATGCCCAAAAAAAAAAAATAAATATACATTTTTATTCTAAACATAGATTTTATTAATATGCATCATGTATCTTCTCTTATAAATATATAAAGTTACACAATAAATAGTTTTGTGTTCTTTTACATATTTATTTACAAACAACAATTAAAAAAGATACTT
>NW_022302853.1:0-1212 GCF_002776525.5 Piliocolobus tephrosceles | reverse complement strand
GAGTATGAAAAAGACATAAAGAGAGTGGAAGATCGAGTATAATATAATCAAGGTGAGTTTTACTAATTTTATTTTTTACAAAAGACAATTTCTCTTTTGTAGTAGGGGATAATTGTTGAGAACTGTTTCAATCTGAATCCCCTTTTAAGGTAGCAAACAAATGTTGTAATTTATAAATAGGAATACCTAAGATGGGACGAAGCCAATTAATATCCCCCAACAATTTTTGAAAGTCATTAAGGGTCATAAGTTGATTTCTCTTAATTTGAACCTTTTGTGGGTGGATTTGTTTTTTAGCCAATAGATACCCCAAATATTGAATGGGGAACTGAGTTTGTTTTTTTTTTTTTTAGGAGATATTTGTAAATTATAATGAATTAACTGTTGTAAAACCTTAAAAACTTGATTTTGGAGGGTTACATTGGGGTGTCTGATACTGAAACCAGGAACAATGTTGTTCAACATGGGCAAACAATCGCTTCAAAGTCTTTTCTTTCACTTCTACTCCTATAGACAGCAACAGTCCTTGAAAGAACCGTAAATATTCTGAGGCCAGAGAGGTGGAATTCCCCAAAATTATCCCGTGGGTCCCCCTTCTGTACTTACACACCTGGGGTGCTCCCCCTCCGGTTCCTTGCTCTCTTGGAGCCATGGACCCTGCTCGCTGCGCCAGTTGTTGGGGTCCACGTGTTTCCTATACAAAGGAATGAACACACAAGACAACACAGGACAAGACATACATGGCAGCCGCGCCGAACGGTACACTCTGCTTTATTTTATACAGCCGTTTGTGGAATGTTACCAAGTCATGGGGCATGTGTTGCTTCCCTGACCTTTCCTTGACTCCCAAGATCAGTAAACATTGACCAGTTCCCAGAGCCCACTGTTTACAGCTGGCTCCTTTATCCTTCTTGTTTGCAGAGAAGGACCGTCCTGCTTTGTCTGCAAGAGCAGGGCTTATCGGGAACGTCTCATTTGCGAGCACGCAGTCCTCTACAGGCGTGAACCCGGGAGGCGGAGCTTGCAGTGAGCCGAGATCACGCCACTGCACTCCAGCCTGGGGGACACAGCAAAACGCCATCTGAAAAAAAAAAAAAAAAAAAAGAATGATGAAGGCAGTTTCTTTTACTGAAAATAAAATGACTCAAGAAAATGACACATAATCGGCCGGGCGCGGTGGCTCAAGCCTGTAATCCCAGCACTTTGGGAGGC
>NW_022302852.1:0-1533 GCF_002776525.5 Piliocolobus tephrosceles | reverse complement strand
GCTGTTTTGGTTACTGTAGCCTTGTAGTATAGTTTGAAGTCAGGTAGCGTGACGCCTCCGGCTTTGTCCTTTTGACTTAGGATTGTCTTGGCAATGCGGGCTCTTTTTTGGTTCCATATGAACTTTAAAGCAGTTTTTTTCCAATTCGGTGAAGAAACTCATTGGTAGCTTGATGGGGATGGCATTGAATCTATAAATAACCTTGGGCAGTATAGCCATTTTCACGATATTGATTCTTCCTATCCATGAGCCACATGATTGGAAGTAAAGCACTCCTCAGCAAATGTAAAAGAACAGAAATTATAACAAACTGTCTCTCTGACCACAGTGCAATCCAACTAGAACTCAGGACTAAGAAACTCAATCAAAACCGCTCAACTACATGGAAACTGAACAACCTGCTCCTGAATGACTACTGGGTACATAACGAAATGAAAGCAGAAATAAAGATGTTCTTTGAAACCAATGAGAACAAAGATACAACATACCAGAATCTCTGGGACACATTTAAAGCTGTGTGTAGAGGGAAATTTATAGCACTTAGTGCCCACAAGAGAAAGCAGAAAAGATCTAAAATTGACACTCTAACATCACAATTAAAAGAACTAGAGAGGCAAGAGCAAACACATTCAAAAGCTAGCAGAAGGCAAGAAATAACTAAGATCAGAGCAGAACTGAAGGAGATAGAGACACAAAAAACCCTCCAAAAAATCAATGAATCCAGGAGTCGGGTTTTTGAAAAGATCAACAAAATTGACAGACCGCTAGCAAGGCTAATAAAGAAGAAGAGAGGAATCAAATAGACGCGATAAAAAATGATAAAGGGGATATCACCACCGACCCCACAGAAATACAAACTACCATCAGAGAATACTATAAACACCTCTACGCAAATCAACTAGAAAATCTAGAAGAAATGGATAATTTCCTGGACACGTACACTCTTCCAAGACTAAACCAGGAAGAAGTTGAATCCCAGAATAGACCAATAGCAGCCTCTGAAATTGAGGCAACAATTAATAGCCTACCCACCAAAAAAAGCCCAGGACCAGATGGATTCACAGCTGAATTCTACCAGAGGTACAAGGAGGAGCTGGTACCATTCCTTCTGAAACTATTCCAATCAATAGAAAAAGAGGGAATCCTCCCTAACTCATTTGATGAGGCCAACATCATCCTGATACCAAAGCCTGGCAGAGACACAACAAAAAAAGGGAATTTTAGACCAATCTCCCTGATGAACATCGATGCAAAAATCCTCAATAAAATACTGGCAAACCGGATTCAGCAGCACATCAAAAAGCTTATCCACCATGATCAAGTGGGCTTCATCCCTGGGATGCAAGGCTGGTTCAACATTCGCAAGTCAATAAACGTAATCCAGCATATGAACAGAACCAACGACAAGAGCCACATGATTATCTCAATAGATGCAGAAAAGGCTTTTGACAAAATTCAACAGCCCTTCATGCTAAAAACGCTCAATAAATTCGGTATTGATGGAACGTACCTCAAAATAATAAGAGCTATTTA
>NW_022302851.1:0-1336 GCF_002776525.5 Piliocolobus tephrosceles | reverse complement strand
AGACAGGGTTTCACCATGTTGGCCAGGCTAGTCTTCAACTCCAGACCGCAGGTGGTCCACCCACCTCAGCCTCCCAAAGTGCTGGGATTACAGGCGTGAGCCACCATGCCCGGACAATTATTTTTATTTTTTGTAGTTTGTAAATTATCTACAATTACATATAGTACTCACACTTGAGGAAATAAATTTAAATTTAACATATAAAGTTTAGATCATGGGGGGGCGGAGCAAGATGGCCGAATAGGAACAGCTCCAGTCTCCAACTCCCGGCGCGAGCGACACAGAAGACCGGTGACTTCTGCATTTTCAACTGAGGTACTGGGGTCATCTCACTGGGGAGTGCCGGACAATCAGAGCTGGTCAGCTGCTGCAGCCCGACCAGCGAGAGCTGAAGCAGGGCGAGGCATCGCCTCACCTGGGAAGCACAAGGGGGAAGAGAATCCCTTTTCCTAGCGAGGCGAACTGAGACACACAACACCTGGAAAATTGGGTAATTCCCACCTCAATACTGTGCTTTAAGCAAACGGGCACACCAGGAGACTATATCCACACCTGGCCGGGAGGGTCCCACGGCCACGGAGCCTCCCTCATTGCTACCACAGCAGTCTGTGATCTAACCACAAGGCAGCAGCAAGGCTAGGGGAGGGGCGCCCGCCATTGCTGAGGCTTAAGCAGGTAAACAAAGCCGCTGGGAAGCTCGAACTGGGTGGAGCTCACAGCAGCTCAAGGAAACCTGCCTGTCTCTGTAGACTCCGCCTCTGGGGACAAGGCACAGCTAAAAAACAACAGGGGAAGCAGCAGAGGCCTGTGCAGACCCGAACGACTCTGTCTGACAGCTTTGAAGAGAGCAGTGGATCTCCCAACACGGAGGTTGAGATCTGAGAATGGACAGACTGCCTGCTCAAGTGGGTCCCTGACCCCTGAGTAGCCTAACTGGGAGACCTCCCCCACTAGGGGCAGTCGGACACCCCACACCTCACAGGGTGGAGTACACCCCTGAGAGGAAGCTTCCAAAGTAAGAATCAGACAGGTACACTCGCTGTTCAGCAATATTCTATCTTCTGCAACCTCTGCTGCTGATACCCAGGCAAACAGGGTCTGGAGTGGACCTCAAGCAATCTCCAACAGACCTACAGCTGAGGGTCCTGACTATTAGAAGGAAAACTACCAAACAGGAAGAACACCTATACCAAAAGCCCATCAGTACGTCACCATCATCAAAGACCAGAGGCAGATAAAACCACAAAGATGGGGAAGAAGCAGGGCAGAAAAGCTGGAAATTCAAAAAATAAGAGCGCATCTCCCCCTGCAAAGGAGCACAGGTCATCGCCAGCAA
>NW_022302850.1:0-1107 GCF_002776525.5 Piliocolobus tephrosceles | reverse complement strand
AAGACTAAACCAGGAAGAAGTTGAATCCCTGAATAGACCAATAGCAGCCTCTGAAATTGAGGCAACAATTAATAGCCTACCCACCAAAAAAAGCCCAGGACCAGATGGATTCACAGCTGAATTCTACCAGAGGTACAAGGAGGAGCTGGTACCATTCCTTCTGAAACTATTCCAATCAATAGAAAAAGAGGGAATCCTCCCTAACTCATTTTATGAGGCCAACATCATCCTGATACCAAAGCCTGGCAGAGACACAACAAAAAAAGAGAATTTTAGACCAATCTCCCTGATGAACATCGATGCAAAAATCCTCAATAAAATACTGGCAAACCGGATTCAGCAGCACATCAAAAAGCTTATCCACCATGATCAAGTGGGCTTCATCCCTGGGATGCAAGGCTGGTTCAACATTCGCAAATCAATCAACGTAATCCAGCATATCAACAGAACCAAAGACAAGAACCACATGATTATCTCAATAGATGCAGAAAAGGCTTTTGACAAAATTCAACAGCCCTTCATGCTAAAAACGCTCAACAAATTCGGTATTGATGGAACGTACCTCAAAATAATAAGAGCTATTTATGACAAACCCACAGCTAATATCATACTGAATGGGCAAAAACTGGAAAAGTTCCCTTTGAAAACTGGCACAAGACAGGGATGCCCTCTCTCACCACTCCTATTCAACATAGTGTTGGAAGTTCTGGCTAGGGCAATCAGGCAAGAGAAAGAAATCAAGGGTATTCAGTTAGGAAAAGAAGAAGTCAAATTGTCCCTGTTTGCAGATGACATGATTGTATATTTAGAAAACCCCATCGTCTCAGCCCAAAATCTTCTTAAGCTGATAAGCAACTTCAGCAAAGTCTCAGGATACAAAATTAATGTGCAAACATCACAAGCATTCTTATACACCAGTAACAGACAAGCAGAGAGCCAAATCAGGAATGAACTTCCATTCACAATTGCTTCAAAGAGAATCAAATACCTAGGAATCCAACTTACAAGGGATGTAAAGGACCTCTTCAAGGAGAACTACAAACCACTGCTCAGTGAAATCAAAGAGGACACAAACAAATGGAAGAACATACCATGCTCATGGATAGG
>NW_022302849.1:0-1064 GCF_002776525.5 Piliocolobus tephrosceles | reverse complement strand
AACCTGAGTCATTTCTGCCTTCTCTATCCCAGATGATCTTGGATAGAGTCTTTCCTTAGAGAGTTTCATGAGCATGGCATTTAACCCTGTGATTAAAACCATTAAAAATAATTTGAGCTTTCTTGCTTAATTAATTGTACTATATATTATTATTGTAAATGTCACTACCTTCACTTTAAATAAGTTAAGAAATTAGAGGAAATTATGGATGATATCTTACACCACAACATATTTAAAACAAAGCCAGTAAGTGACAGAGGGAGGAAGGGAAGAAAGGAAAGAAGTAAGGGAGGGAGAAAGGGAGAGAGGGAGGGAAGGAAAAAGGGAAGGAAGGAAGGAAGGAAGGAAGGAAGGATAAGGAGGGAGGGAGGGAAAGAAGGAGGGGAAAAAAGAAGGAAGGAAGAAAGAGAAGTAGAAATAATTTTTAAATAATTTTTAACTCTCTTTTGACATAGGGTTGTCTCTTTCCTATTTTTATTAGTATGGTTCTTACTTTAAAAAATGACAATTTTTTTTGTAAGGATAGAATCCAATGTGGAACCTGAGTATAGGCCAGAATCTATTTCTATTGACATGGAAGTGGTTTTCTTTGGTTTAAAGTTAATTAGAGTTTAATCAAATAATTGATTAGATACAATTTATTTAGGTATCCAGAAAAAACAAACCAAACCAAAAAAAAAAAAAAAAAAAAACAAGAAAAATTTCACTAAGCCAAGAAGAGCAGGAGATATAAGTAAAGAATTATTAGAGAAAAATATGTAATTAATCAGAATGGTTGGGGAAAGAAAGCCAGTTATCCCGAGGTATCAAACCTCTTTACTTGAATGTTTAAATATTTCTTAGGTAGTTTGAACTGAAATGTCTCTATAATCTATTATTTAAGAATGGTGTGTGTTTGTGTGTGTGTGTGAAGTGTAATTTTAGAAAAATGGAACTTTGCCTTATTTAATTTCTATTTTTTCTTTTGTAGATAACAGGGCTAGAACAAAGAACTGCGTATTGTTATATGTCCTTTACAGCAAAAAGATATTATGCTGCACCTAGATGCCCTATTTCTCTAGTCT